>NC_086351.1:232500-350000 GCF_036324505.1 Eleginops maclovinus
TTGCATTATCAGAAAATGTGTGTGAGGAGAGTCAGAACAAAACTGCATGCATTACCAGAAAGGATGTAGAGGGGGTCAGAGAGCCACTGTGAATATCCAGGGAAGTTCACACACCTACATTTCCCTTTGTTGTTAAACCCACCGGATAGCATTTATATAACCTCAGGAGGCTGTTTCAGTTCCAACAAGGACAGGACTGGGCAAAATGTCCTTACTTCCCAAAAAGACCTAAATTGCTTAAAAACTCCCACCAGTCCTCAGTAAGATGCAAGAACACACACACACACACACACACACACACACACACACACACACACACACACACACACACACACACACACACACACACACACACACACACACACACACACACACACACACACACACACACACACACACACACATTCAGGGGACAGCAGAAGGTGGGAACTTCAGCTTCCCTCTGTGCTTCCTCCTTGCTGTAGAACATGTGAGGGTGATGATGCTGCACCATGACTCCTCTGAAGGAAGCAGCTCTGAAATGTTGCTCTGGATAAACTCCTCTGTGTGAACGTGTTTCTCTCAGCTGTAGAGAAGTGGTGGAATGACTCCAGAGTTCACTGACGTGTTTCTGATAGAAACTCTTCTGCTTTCTCCTCAGGGCTCCAGGCTGCAGGAGAAAACACCTCCACAGGTAAGCTGCTCACTTTATTCACCCTGTTTCGCTTTTACTCTTTTATTGTATTCACATTTGACATGATTGGGGTCTAAAAGAAAAACTTATACAAAGGTAACTGGACATGTAAAAGTGTTGGGATTGTATGTAATGCAGATCAGTTATTATTGCGCCATTGCTCTCAGCTGTAGGGCATTCTGAAAGCCTCTCCTTTCAATATCAAACAGCAAGAGTGGTGTGGACATAAGAGGCTGTGTTGCACCACCAGATGTGGTTCATAGTTGGCAAATATAAGTCAAAGGACTAAGAGCATGGTCATGCACAAGGACATTTCATACATACACAACCAAGTTTAGACAATATTTACACAAACAGAGGAAAAAACAAGAAGAACAGAGCCTTCTGAAACACACTGTGCAGGCGAGCAGCGCCGTTCTATTTGTTCGGCTTAATCCCTTCCTTTTCTTCACAATCGAAGTGTCCTCAAAGCATTCCCAAGACCAAAAGAAAAAGACTCAAACTTTTTTAATAAAGTCACTCTTGAGAATGTCGACGGATGACAGACAAACTAACAGTAAGAGCCCAACATGTAAACAAAGCATTAAGTGTTAAATGATGTTACTTCTTTCTCCCCCCTGTCCAGTGTGTGAAAATGCCACCTTGGCCGACATCGTCTTCCTGGTGGACGGCTCCTCCAGCATCGAGAGGACAAACTTTGTGAAGATCAAAGGTTTTTTAAGCAGCGTCATCAAGGCCCTCGAGATCGGCCGGAACAAGGTTCGTATCGGCCTGGCTCAGTACAGCGAGGAAACTTACCAGGAGTTCCTGCTGAAGGATCACATGGACAAGACATCCCTGCTGGAGGCTGTTAAAAGAATTCCCAAACGAAAAGGAGGCACGGAAACAGGCAAGGCCATCGACTTCCTCCGGACGCAGTATTTCACGGAGGAAGCAGGGAGCAGAGCCGGCCAAAGGGTGCCTCAGATCGCTGTGGTTATCACGGATGGAGATTCCACGGACGATGTGACAGCACCCGCCCAGCGCCTGAGGCAGCATGGGGTCATCGTGTTTGGCATCGGGGTGGGACCAGCCAACCTGCAGGAGCTCCAGTCCATCGCCAACCGTCCTCCAGAGCGCTTCCTGTCCTCCATCAGTAACTACGCAGCTCTGCAGACACTGAAAGACAGTCTGCTGAAAACTGTGTGCATCTCTGTAGAGGATCAGAAGCAAGGTAAGGCAAAGGATTGAATATCTTGTAATTAAACAACACAATCGGAGGAAAACCACTGTCCCAAAAAGCATCAACTGGGTCATAAACCTGGGTACTCCCTGATATCCAGCAGGGGTCGACTCCATGGGATATCAAAAGAACTCGGACTGTATAGAAGTCTATGATAAAAGGACCCAAATTCTCACCTGATCTAATATTATCAGTAAATGCTCCTAATGAGTTTAGGGTCTTTTGTGTTTAGTGAAATTAGACGATGAAGCAGGGCCGAGGAATTTACAATTGGAGCGTCTCTACTAAGAAATGTACATTTAGAATTCTTACTTTTTCACAGCTTTGTTTTTTTAGATCCAGACTGGTCTACCATAACAGCTGATCTTCTTACTGTACTCATTCTTGTGTTTCCTCTCAGCTTTGGCAGAAAGGTTTGCAGACATCTTCTTCCCGTTGGACAGTGGCGTGACTGCGGCAGAGTTCCAGCGGTGCACCATCAAAGAAGGTCTGAACCACTGATTTAAATACCTTACACCACATTCAGCTACAATAAGTTCAATCCACCATGAACACAAAACTCAAAACAGCAAGACATGTGCAAGTACTTTGAATAAGCTAAACCACAATCAGCTTTGTCGTAAACATTTCAATTCGTTTTGGGTAAGTTAAGTTACCGTATTTACTTTGATAGAATCAGATCATATTTTTGCTTTTCCTTTTCCAGGCTGCGTACAGAAGGATGAAGCAGACATCTTCTTCCTCATCGATCACTCAGGAAGCATTTACCCCAACGACTTCAAGGACATGAAGAAGTTCATGATTGAGTTTCTAAATACCTTCCGCATTGGGCCACAACATGTCCGCATAGGGGTTGTGAAATACACAGATTCACCAGATTTAGAGTTTGATCTGACCACACACTCAGATGTCAAGAGTTTGGAGGACGCTGTAGAGGCAATAAGACAAACAGGAGGCGGGACAGAGACAGGAAAAGCACTCACTTCCATGGTACCACTCTTTGATCGAGCGCTGGCCACGCGTGGTCACGAAGTCCCGGAGTACCTGGTGGTCATCACTGATGGAAAGTCCGCTGATGAAGTGAAGATTCCTGCAGAACAAGTAAGGGCGCAAGGAGTCACTGTATACGCCATCGGGGTGAAAAGTGCAGATTCAGTTCAGCTGCAAGAGATCGCCGGCGACCCCAAGAGGACTTTCTTCGTCAACAATTTTGATGCTCTGACGCTGATCAAGGACGACATCATCACAGACATCTGTTCTCCAGAGGGTAAGAAAAACTGGACGAGGGTTGAAAAGGCATTTGGGAAATTCTCTGTATGTTAGCCGTTCTATATAACGTTCTATGAAGTGTAAAATAGAGGGCTTTACTCGGTGGATGGGCAATGTGCAACATTCACAAGTAAAGCATTGAAAGACAGACCACGACACTAACAGTGCTACTTTGTCCACAGCTTGCAGTGATAGACCGGGCGACCTCCTCTTCCTGATTGACAGCTCTGGAAGCATTGGCCCTCAAGACTACGAGAAAATGAAAGAGTTCATGAAATCTGTCATCACCAAGTCCGCCGTCGGGCAGGACAACGTGCACGTCGGTGTCATGCAGTTCAGCACCATCCAACAGCTAGCGTTCCCCCTCAACCAATACTTCAGCAAGGACCAAATGCTGAACGCCATCACAGCTATGCAGCAGGTTGGCGGCGGCACGCTCACAGGGGAAGCCATCACGGATGTGTCGCAATACTTTGACGGACTGAGAGGAGGGCGTCCTGGCATGAGGCAGACGCTGATAGTGATTACAGACGGTGAGGCACAAGACGAGGTCAAGGAACCCGCCCTGGCTGTGAGGAACAAGGGAGTGGTGGTTTACGCCATCGGAGTGGTGGACGCCAACACCACCCAGCTGCTGGAGATCAGCGGCTCAGCAACAAGGACGTACACTGAGAGGGATTTTGACGCTCTGAAGGACTTGGAGAACGAGTTGGCCTTGAAGCTATGTAACACAGACACAGGTAAAACATCCCAAATCCACCAGAGCAGCTATGTGCATCATTTACATGTTCACAACGCAAGTCGTTCTTCAATGTTCCTTTTAAACTCCTTCTGATCCATTTGTGTTTTTATTTCCTGACAGACTGTAAGAAGACGGAAAAAGCTGACATCATTTTCCTGGTGGACGGCTCCACGAGCATAACCCTGGAGAAGTTCAGAAGCATGCAGAAGTTCATGTCGTCCATGGTGAACGAAAACACCGTCGGCAAGGACCTGACGCGCTTCGGAGTCATCCTGTACTCCACCAACCCCAAATCCGTGTTCACTCTGAAACAGTATAGCTCAAAACGAGAGGTCCTCAGAGCAATTCAAGATCTGAAGTCCCCGTACGGAGACACCTACACCGGCAAGGCTTTAGCGTACTCTTTACCGTTCTTCAACAAAGACAACGGCGGCCGGGCGGACCTCAAGGTGCCTCAGATCCTCATGGTGGTCACGGACGGGGATGCCACAGATCGCCACAGTCTGGTAGCGCCGTCCGTGGATCTGCGGGAACACGGGATCAGCGTCTTCAGTATCGGAGTGGAAGGAGCCAACAAGACACAGCTGGAGATCATGGCCGGGCACGAGTCCTCCAGAGTTTTCTACGTGGATAATTTCAAGGCCCTGGAGAGTCTGTACAAGAACATTACTCAAGCCCTTTGCGACACCCCGCCAGGTAAGAGTCAATCTGCCGTAATTAAGTACGTTGACTCCCGTACTTGAGGACACATTTTAAGTACTTTATGTAAGTATTTTTTTGTATTGAGTAATTCTACTTCAACTCAAAACAAACCACAAGAAAATATTGTACGTTTTAATTTACTACATTTATCTGACAGGCTTGAATTACTTTACAGATTGATTATCTATTCACCGCAAGAGAACAATAAAACGACATATTTGAAACAACAGGTAAACACATAAATGTGCATCTACCACCCTGTGTTCAGACAGGCTCTGTACTGTCATTTTGACCCCACGGGGTGAGATCTTGCGTGGAGCCCCAGATGGAGGGAGATTAGCAGTGGTCTTGTATGTCTTCCAGTTTCTAATAATTGCTCCCACAGTTGATTTCTTCACACCAAGCTGCTTACCTATTGCAGATTCAGCTTTTCCCAGCCTGGTGCAGGTCTACAATTTAGTCTCTGGTCTCCTTTGACAGCTCTTTGGTCTTGGCCATAGAGGAGTTTGGAGTATGACTGTTTGAGGTTGTGGACAGGTGTCTTTTATACTGATAACGAGTTCAAAAAGGTGCCATTAATACAGGTAACGAGTGGAGGACAGAGGAGCCTCTTAAAGAAGAAGTTACAGGTCTGTGAGAGCCAGACATCTTGCTTGTTTGTAGGTGACCAAATACTTATTTTACCGAGGAATTTACAATTAATTCATTAAAAATCCTACAATGTGATTTCCTGGATTGTTTCCCTCATTTTGTCTCTCATAGTTGAAGTGTACCTATGATGAAAATTACAGGCCTCTCTCATCTTTTTAAATGGGAGAACTTGCACAATTGGTGGCTGACTAAATACTTTTTTGCCCCACTGTATATCAATATATATATATATATATATGCATATATATATATATATATATACATATATATATATATATGCATATATATATATATATATGCATATATATATATATATATGCATATATATATATATATATGCATATATATATATATATGCATATATATATATATGTATATGTGTGTATGTATATATATATATATACATATACACATATACATATATATATATATGTATATGTGTATATGTATATATATATATGTATATATATTATATACATCTGTTATACATAATATATGCATCTGTCCATACCTCCTCATTCAACAGTGTAAAGTGTTTAAATACTCTCAATGTATTCCAAATATGTATATATTTCACATCCTCAAATCTTTACTGTTGATATTGTAAATATTCTTCTCTCTTTTTCACTATTTTATTATCTTATCTGCACCATGTATGTTGAGTTGTTGGAGGAGCATGGGACATAAGATTTTCATTGCCAACATATACGCTGTATCTGCTGTGCATATGACCAATAAACCTTGAACCTTGAAACTTGACCGCTTGCCAGTTCACACTACACAACTCGCTCGGGAGTCTTGAAGTCGTTGTGGTGTGCACACTACGCGATTGAACGGCGACGGGATCACACACTACACGATCTGTCACCAGGAGAAATCCCCGAGGAGTCTGTCTGGTCTCCAAACTACGTTTTCTCACAAATACACGCGAGAAGTGACCAACAGTTATTATGTTTTACCTAGAAACTGTCAATAAGTTACTTTGCTTAAGCTTGTTAGCACATCAGCTAACGTTAACTTGAGTGAATTGTGTAGCTTAGCTACAACTTTACAGTTCACAATCAGGTTTCAAACAGCTGTGTCGACTTCTTTTTAGAAACTTGTGCAGCCCCAAAATCCTTCTGGGAGCGGCCGATTGGGCTAAAAATCGTGTAGTGTGAACTTGGCATAGGCTACCAAGAATGTATTCATAGGAACTTGAAGTTTGCCTTTTGTATGTCTTGATTATTTACTAGCTATTCAGAAACCTTTTTGCTTTTGCAGTTTGTGAGAAACAGCAGGCCGACCTGGTCTTTCTTCTGGATCATTCCGGCAGCATCCATCCGGAGGACTACACCATCATGAAGAACTTCACCACAGATCTAGTGAACAGCTTCAAAGTGAGTGAGAATCTGGTGCGTGTCGGACTCGCCCAGTTCAGCAGCGAGTTCCAGGACGGGTTTTACCTCAACCAGTTCTACAGCCAGGAAGTCGTGAACAAGCACATCTTGAGCATGTCGCATAAGGGAGGGGACACTGAAATCGGACGGGCCCTGGACTCCATCATGGGCTATTTTGAGGCGTCACGTGGCAGCCGAAGATCTGCCGGGATCTCCCAGAATCTGGTGCTGATCACGCCCGGGGAATCTCAGGACGACGTTGAGGATGCCGCCGATCGTCTCCGGGCTCTGGGAATCGAGATGTTCGCCATCGGCATTGGAGACGTCCACGAGCTGGTGCTCCTACAGATCACAGGAACACTGGAGAGGCTGTTCACCGTGAACAACTTCAACAGCTTGGATAAGATCAAGCAAAGGGTGGTCGAGACAATCTGCAAATCCAAGGACTCTGGAGGCCTGCCCCAAAGTTGGTGAGTAGAAACATGTGGCGTCACAGATTAAAATCAGTCGCTCTCTAGAAAGCGCTGAGTGAGACAACCAGTGCATATAACACATCCTTCACATGTCCCTTCTTCTGAGGTCTTTTAATGCTTGCAAACATGCATTAAAACGGTTACCTGATAACATCAGGACAGCTTGTTTTTTAGTTCCTCTTTCTAAAGGGTCAATTCCTAAATATCAAAACGTCCGTCTTCCTAAAGAGTACAACCTAAAGGTTATAGGTTACATATAAAATTGGGTTACACTTAAGACAATTGCGCAGGGATGTGGTATTTCTCTGTTGGACCCTGAAGGCAGCATCTCCCTGGTGTTAATGGGATTTCTCCATGTTATTTGGGATTATTGCAGAAAATAATCTCTGTGTCAAACAAACGTTTAGTTCAGCAGATAATCTCCACATTAACACCACACACACCGCAATGATTTCTGAAGTCACTATTAAATCTGCGACAATCCCTGTCATTACTTGACTCTGGTTTCTGTTCAGAGTATGTCAGACTGGTGTCTCTCTGTCTCTTTGTCCCTGACAACAGTTCTTTTTGCAGAGGTCTTTTTGTTGAAGGTGAATGTGTCCTCTCTCTCCCTCTCTGTCTCTCTCTGTCTCTCTCTCTCACTCTTTCTCTCTGTCACTCTCTCTCTCACTCTCTCACAGACCTGCTGTTTCAGCCCAACATCTCTGTGTCCTCCTCCATGGACGGGGTCTCCGGGGCCCAGCAACAGGGGTTCCAGGTGTTCAGAGGCTCCACCTTCACCATCAGCTGCTCCATCCAGCCTCAGTATCCAGGAGGCTCCTTCCAGCTTAACTTCACCTCCTCCCAGCTCAACTTCACCTCCTCCGACCCAGCAAACATCCCTGACTCACTGCCAGCTGTCAATCACTCTGCCCACTTCCTGTTCCCGGCTGCAGAGCCCGCCCACCAAGGAAGCTACAGCTGTGTGTATCACGTCTCTGTTTCTGCTCATGGCTTCTCCTCTGAGAGCCGTCTGCTCTCCGTCACCGTCACAGGTGAGCTGTTAGAGTTTCCTGTAGGACAGAGCGTGATGCTCAGCAGGATGGGGGGGGGAGATTCAGTAGATTCAGGCAGCTACTGGTAACCAGTGAAGCTGACTTCCTGTTCCCAGCTTTGATCAGGGATCCTATAGGAACAGAGACACTTTGAAACAGATGTTGTTAGCGTGTTATCTTGCAGTCTGAAGTCAGATCCCTCCAGAAGTCAGCCGGTCTCTGAAGGACTGCTCGCTCACGCCTCCTGCAGGCCGCCTCGCCTCATTACATCTTTTATTCTGGGTCCTTTATCTCTCTTCTCTCTGCAGCTGTCTCCTCACCATTGGTTCTCCAGCTGTAGCTCACATTGGAGTATTGCCATGAGTACTGAGTGTTTGATGAGACAGATACAGCAGCTTCTCCCTGCACTCCTCCTGTCTGCTATGAAACACACACATATAAAAGCCAAAGGTCAAATCTGTTTAACTTTGTTCCCAGGATGTAATAATCTGTCCAACAGGAGGACTCTGTGTCCACAGAGCCTCGCTTCAGATAGACACAAAGAAAACCTCGAACAGGAAACAGGGTTTCATGAAGATCTGCAGAAGATGTAGTTCATTGTAATCTAACTGTAGAGACGAGTCTCCGTGCTGAAGTGGGTTCAGGTCTCTGTGTGCTGACTCTTGATGCTGTCCCTGTGTTTGATCAGATCCAGCACCTTTTATCCTCCGAGCGGTCGTCCTGCCGCTGACTCTGCTGCTGGGGACAGTCGGCCTCTTCTTCTACTGTAAGGTACGGACACGTGTCTGTTGTTCTCACCACGGACTGAAGGAAACACTGTTACTGAACAGCAGTGATGCAGGGAGTCTCATCTGTGTGCTGTCATGTCTCTCCAGGCCACCAGGGGGCGGAAGCCGGGCCGACAGGAGGACATGGAGCTGGATGATTATAACCTGGGTGTTCCTGCAGCTGGAGAGGAAGGAGCTCAGGGAGCAGAGTAGCAGCTCCAAGGAGCTCCTCTCGCACACGGCTTTATCAGCTCCTACAGCTTTTAACCCACGTTATCAAATATAGCCTACTGTCTTCCCTCTGATCCTCACCAGCAATGTGTTAGTGCCTCACGTTTCCTGACTTCCTGTCAGCTCAAAGCCCATTGGTTCCCCCTGAAGATAGAGCTTTAAAAACACCACTATTTTATTTTATTAAGTCCAATCAGTGAGTGCAGTCTGAACCCAGAGACCCACCGGCCGCTCAGGAACAAGGCTGGTGAAATCTGGGTATATATTAAAGTCCAAGTGTCCTCTAAAGTCAGTATTAATACCCGATGTGTGAGTCTACGGTTTGGAGCAAATGAATCCTGAGATAACAGGTGAACGTGTTACAGCGCCACCTAGTGTTGGATCTGTAGATCTAGAGCACATGGAGGGTCGGTGTTTGAGATTCTATTTCAAATTCAATGAATAAATCAAATACAGTTTATAAAAGATTTAGGACTTGAACCAAAGTGAATAGTTTTAGACTTTTTGAAATCAAGGCCTTTTCTTATTTCATAACAGTGCTGATATTTTGGTGATTGAATTTGTTTTAGTTCAGAAGAACTTTGCTTGATTTTGATATGAAGTGATTGTTTGTATTTAGTTTAAAAAAGAAGCTTTCTGAGAGAAGTGCGATTATATTTGTAATTGACCCAAATGTTTAAGAGTTGAACTGTAATGCTCTTTCTCCGTGTTGTAAGAATTGTTCAGGTGTTCTGACTTCGTTTGAACGGCTGTGCATTTTGATATGAAGTGATTGTTGTTTGTAAGAATTTTTCAGTGTTTAAGAACTCTGCTTTTCTAGAACTTTCCCAAATTCATCAGACTTTAAATACAAAGACGTTGAAGTTAGAATTTACATAACGCTGTCATAAGAAGTTTCCTTCCTCATTAGTAAAGTGCTTTGTTGTAAAGATGGTTCTTGTCTTTTATAATGTAGGATGGAACTTATTCCGGAAGATGTATAATGAATGTAGTCATTTCTTACTTTGATAAGAGTTTTTATTTCTAAAGAATTTGGCTTTTTTTCACAGAGTTCAGATTATCTTTGTTATTTAGGATTTTTCCCAAATTCAAGACTTTTGGTGTTTTTTTGTTTTCTTTGTGTTTTTTAGCTGTTGTGATTTTAATCAATCATTTCCGCCTTTTTTGTTTTGCACATTTAGAGTGGTCCTGACCCAGATTATTAAGAGTGTTGCTTTGTGTTTTATCCAATTCTTTATTAGACCGAAATGATTTCTCTCTAATTTGGCTTGATTTCATAATTTGTTTGGACCAGTTTATGACTGAAAAGATGACGATGAAGCAAATATCTGAATTACAATCTGAACAGCTGTAACAGGAGCCTCCAGGAACAATAGAGCGAGTCCGATGTAATCAATGCACAGTTTGTTATTTGCTCTGCACCAAAAAATAATAAAGCTGCTTCAATAATGAAGCTTTGAGAGTCAGCTGATTTGAAAAGTGTTCCTCCTGGTTGGAAAATGTTTAGTTTGTTTCTGAGAGAAATTTTACAATCAGTAGAACGATCCAGGGCTTTAGTTTTCACAGGTTAGCATTCGAATAACCTCTGAGTCAAAGACCGTTTCTGATACTCAGAGGTGTACTTCAGCAGGAGAACCTCCACATAGTACCCCCTCTCTCAGTGGAACCCCCTCTCTCAGTGGAACCCCCTCTCTGAGTGGAACCTCCTCTCTCAGTGGAACCCCCTCTCTCTGAGTGGAACCTCCTCTCTCAGTGGAACCTCCTCTCTCTGAGTGGAACCCCCTCTCTGAGTGGAACCTCCTCTCTCAGTGGAACCCCCTCTCTCTGAGTGGAACCTCCTCTCTCAGTGGAACCCCCTCTCTCTGAGTTGAACCTCCTCTCTGAGTTGAACCCCCTCTCTCAGTGGAACCTCCTCTCTCTGAGTGTAACCTGTTCTCTCTCAGTGGTACCTCCTCTCTGAGTGGAACCTCCTCTCTGAGTGTAACCTCCCATCTCTGAGTGGAACCCCCTCTCAGAGTTGAACCTCCTCTCTCTGAGTGGAACCTCCTCTCTGAGTGGAACGGCCTCTCTCTGAGTGGAACCTCCTCTCTCAGAGTGGAACCTCCTCTCTCTGAGTGGAACCTCCTCTCTGAGTGGAACGTCCTCTGTCTGAGTGGAACCTCCTCTCTGAGTGGAACCTCCTCTCTGAGTGGAACCTCCTCTCTCTCTGAGTGGAACCTCCTCTCTTTGAGTGGAACCTCCTCTCTGAGTGGAACCTCCTCTCTCTGAGTGGAACCTCCTCTCTGAGTGGAACCCCCTCTCTGAGTGGAACCTCCTCTCTGAGTGGAACCCCCTCTCTGAGTGGAACCTCCTCTCTCAGTGGAACCTCCTCTCTCTGAGTGGAACCTCCTCTCTGAGTGGAACCTCCTCTCTCTGAGTGGAACCTCCTCTCTGAGTGGAACCTCCTCTCTGAGTGGAACCCCCTCTCTGAGTGGAACCTCCTCTCTCTGAGTTGAACCTCCTCTCTGAGTGGAACCCCCTCTCTGAGTGGAACCTCCTCTCTCTGAGTGGAACCCCCTCTCTGAGTGGAACCTCCTCTCTCTGAGTTGAACCCCCTCTCTGAGTGGAACCTCCTCTCTGAGTTGAACCCCCTCTCTGAGTGGAACCTCCTCTCTGAGTGGAACCCCCTCCCTGAGTGGAACCTCCTCTCTGAGTGGAACCCCCTCTCTGAGTGGAACCTCCTCTCTGAGTGGAACCTCCTCTCTGAGTGGAACCCCCTCTCTGAGTGGAACCTCCTCTCTGAGTGGAACCTCCTCTCTGAGTGGAACCCCCTCTCTGAGTGGAACCTCCTCTCTGAGTGGAACCCCCTCTCTGAGTGGAACCTCCTCTCTGAGTGGAACCCCCTCTCTGAGTGGAACCTCCTCTCTGAGTGGAACCTCCTCTCTGAGTGGAACCCCCTCTCTGAGTGGAACCTCCTCTCTGAGTGGAACCCCCTCTCTGAGTGGAACCTCCTCTCTGAGTGGAACCTCCTCTTTTCCTGACATTTCCCCCCATTTTTAAACATATTTTGCTTAGAATCTTTGGACATTATTCAGATTTTTTATGTTTCCTATATTTTTCGTACATTTTTTTGTACCATATTTTCTAACTCTTGGTCGCTCATTATATTATATGTAATACATTTTTCACACTTTTGACTTTTTAATTTAATCACATAAATGAATGTGTAATCTTTCTATTCTTTAAAAGCATTTCCTTTGCACTGCATAATACAGAATACTTCCGATGTGTTTCTCTTGCTTAGCAGTTCGCAACGGGGTGCATCATGGGATTTGTAGGCGGTTATCTTCAGCAGGCAGCTCAGACGGAGAGGGAACCAGCACAGAGCGAAGATCAGAACCAGACCGAAAACGGCTTTAGCAACTTCTGTTTACTGTGTGTGTGTGTGTGTGTGTGTGTGTGTGTGTGTGTGTGTGTGTGTGTGTGTGTGTGTGTGTGTGTGTGTGTGTGTGTGTGTGTGTGTGTGTTCACCTCCCCAAAAGACCAAGTGCTACAGTGGTGTCCCTGACTGCTCCCCGGGCGCCGTACATATGGCAGCCCACTGCTCCCAGCACTAGGATGGGTCAAATGCAGGGTGTTCCCCTCTGTGGGACCAGTGAGGGCTCCTCCTTCTTCTTCTCTTCTCTAGACATGTCCCACCCCTCAGCCTATCACGTACAATGTGTTGGAACGCTAGCCAATAGAAGCCCGAGTGAAACGTGGTGATGTCACTACCTTCGGAAGTAAACAAAGGAGTCCAATTGAGGCAGGTAGGGGGGGATGTGAGAGAGGGAACGCAGGGATTTCAGCCTCTGCAGACCATTGACATGCAGCCCCCCGACTTTACCCCTAACCTGTTGAAACAGACTTTATTATTTAGGAGCATTTTATGCAGAATTAGTTATTTAAATTCAACTCGTTTTTATTTTGTATCAACAAAGTTTGCCTTATCTGAACATTTGTTTGGAAAACCACTGCCTGAGTTTGATCCATTTATATCTTTGTGATTATTCAGAAGAATTTAAATCTATAATTATTTCTGACCATTTTTAGATATTTAACATGTATTTGTTAAGACTTTTACAGACATTTTACATTTACTTTCTGAGAATATTTACATCATTTTGGGAAACTGTCTCATGCGTTAATGGGGGTATTTTTGAGACTTATTCCCATATTTAAGGAAATTTTCCACAAATAAAATCAGTATTTTACTGCTTTTTAAGACGAGGCATTGGATGGCGGCTTCGAAATCTACCCTTTTCAGGTAGATTTCAACACAGCATTTTTTAGTGTGTGCTAAAAGTTGACATTCTGAAACAATTCTGAAACTTGAAAAAAGTCAGTTCTTTCAAGCAAAAGTGAGACTGTTTTAAAGAACAGGATTAGAGCCACTTGAAGGAGTTACACAAATTTGAAAATATTGGTACAAGTCGAAATAAAATAAAGAAAAGTCTGAATTTTTAGGAGAAAGAGATTTTTTGAAAGAATAATGGCACGGGTTTAAAAGTCGACATTTAGAAAAAAAATAGAAAAAAGTCAGATTTTTGAAGGAGTTGTCGGAAATTCCAAAAAACTCAACAAAAAAATTAAATGGAAAAACAATCAGGAGATAAAGAAACAGACGTGTGATAGCTGCAGTCGCCACCCCCCTCAGAAAGACCCTCAGTGAAGCCCATGCTCCTCACTGACCTGCTCATTAAAGGATCAGTCCAAAGGTTTCTCAGGGTTACTGCAGGATGGATCACTGCTTCCATGAATTTAGTGATGGATGTAAACATTTGAAACGTAGCTTTGAGAGTTTCTCAGTTACAGGTTTTGATAGATCAGACTGGTAGAGCAGCTGGACCTCTTAAAGGGTTCATTTCCTACCAAATAGTTTCTGCACTGATCAGGGGGAACTCGGCTGACTGAAGGGGTCAATTATTGAGCAAACTTTGAGAACCACGGCTCTAATCTAAAATATATGAAATGATTTTTTTTATTTGTGTTTTATTTGTTCAGGCCCCCCTGTTGTTTTAATAAGCTGCCTAACAATGATGTCATTATGTAACTTGCAGCAAGTCAGAGGTCGTCGGAAAACGTAATGAAAAGTTTAATCCGCTCACTTAATTAAAACGCGTTCTTAAACTCAGTTTACACAGGTTATTACATCCAAAGCCACTCACAATAAGTGTGAAAAACATAGAGAATCAAACTGAACAACAAGGAGAGGTCAGACATATTCCCTTCAAACCAGTCCTCCCATTATAAGGGGGGTTAGCTACAGGGCCTCAGCTAACTCGATAAACAGCTTTTATTTTGCAAGAATTGAATTGCCAAGATGCAATGGAAACAGAGGCGTTTCCAGTTTGCGATGGATCTGCAGAGTTTCTGCTGTCCTGATGTCAATGGGGAGCTCATTCCACCAATCAGTGGCCAGGATAGCAAACAGGTGTGTTCATGGGTTCCACTCGCAGAGATAGAGCAGCAAGCCAATTGGCACCTGATGGAGTGCATGGTTTAACCCAGGCCTGGATATAGGAAGGGGCTGATCCCCTCACAGCTTTGTAGGCCAGTCTCAAAAAGCGTTGGTGTTTGTGTATCTATTCCTTTATTCAATCCAATATTTGTATTTATTTATTATTTCTTTCGTTTTTCCTGTTTTTTCTTGTATTCATTCTTTATTTAGTTACTTATTTCATTATTATATTATTTTCTTATGTATTTATGTATTCATTATTTTCTCTTTCTCTATTTATAATATAATGTATAACGTGTGAAAAACGTCCCCGTGGGACTATTAGGTATTCTGATTCTGATATGTATTACTGTTAAATTCGTCACATACGATAAGACAAGCAGACAGATCTTGATCAATTTAAAGTCCTTAAATCTAAAAAAAATACTTTATCTAAAAAACAACTCAAAACTTACTGATAAAGTTATTTATTTAAACAGAAAATCTCTGATGCTTCGTCCCGATTTGGCACCGCCCATTACACTTCTCCGCTCTCTGATTGGTGGACGTGAAAAGAGCGCTGCCACGTCAATGGAGGAGTGAGCTGTCAATCACAAGAAAGGGGGCGGGCTCTGCAGCTGGAGTTGATATGTTGCGGGCAGTCTCAAAGAGTTGGAGAGACGTTTAGACAGGAAGGTAACGGCCAACACGGATTATTATCTCCTCCCACAGGAGAGGGACTTTTAACATCTGTATTTCTGGACATGGAGGCAGATAACAGCGAGCAGATGAGACCCCTCCTCACATCTGTAAGTCCCCCCCCATGTGATGGCTGTAAATGATCTCAGAAAGTGGAGACACAGGAGGCTCTATCCTAACATGGAGTCAGATAAAGCTCCATATAAACCGTTTGAACCGCCCGGTGTTTCTTGGTTAAGGTGCAGCTTTAGAACAGCTGCTTTTAAACCGTGTGCTGTTGTTGTTGAGGACCACGCTTATGCCAGGAAGTGAAGTAACGATGCGTTTCCCCATCAGGAGTCAACAGAGCGATATGCATCTAGAAACAGCTGATCCTGCTGCACAGGCTGGCTTCATCAAAGAAAAGTTCCTGAGACGCTTTTTAATTCCTAATCTGACCCTAATCTGACTGAGTTAGCGTCTGGGATTTTACTCGGCATGCTTCACATCAATTCAGCAGAAGGGGAGACGGGATGGCTCCAACAAAGTCCTAATCCTCCAATCAGAATCATGCTAGATGATGACACTGTGGTGGCCAGCAGTACATATTTACTCAAGTGCTGTATTTAAGTACAATTTTGAGGTACTTGTGCTATTTCAATGTAATGTTACTGTGTACTTTTACTCCACTACATGTATTTAATCCCTTCAGTGACTTTACAGATTCTGATTACTGATGGTGAATATAACCCCTTAAATCAGACTGTAGTTCACCTGCAGTAAATCCAGCAGCTACCCTGCAGTATACAAAGCATTCAAACTAGCTGCACCTTTACCAGCTCTGAGAACACTTTAATGATCAATCATTATAAAACATATCAGAGATATTATTCTGAAATGGACCAATCAGACAATGACTACTTTTACTGTCGCTGCTTTAAGTACATTTAGAGGAGAGTACTTTCTACTTTCACTGGAGGAACATTTAGAATACTTTCACTGTGACAGAGTATTCCTACACTCTGGTACTTCTACTTTACTCAAGTACAAGACCTGAGTACTTCTACTTTACTCAAGTACAAGACCTGAGTACTTCTACTTTACTCAAGTACAAGACCTGAGTACTTCTACTTTACTCAAGTACAAGACCTGAGTACTTCTACTTTACTCAAGAACAAGACCTGAGTACTTCTACTTTACTCAAGTACAAGATCTGAGTACTTCTACTTTACTCAAGTACAAGACCTGAGTACTTCTACTTTACTCAAGTACAAGACCTGAGTACTTCTACTTTACTCAAGTACAAGACCTGAGTACTTCTACTTTACTCAAGTACAAGACCTGAGTACTTCTACTTTACTCAAGCACAAGACCTGAGTACTTCTACTTTACTCAAGTACAAGATCTGAGTACTTCTACTTTACTCAAGTACAAGACCTGAGTACTTCTACTTTACTCAAGTACAAGCACTGAGTACTTCTACTTTACTCAAGTACAAGACCTGAGTACTTCTACTTTACTCAAGTACCAGACCTGAGTACTTCTACTTTACTCAAGTACAAGATCTGAGTACTTCTACTTTACTCAAGTACAAGACCTGAGTACTTCTACTTTACTCAAGTACAAGACCTGAGTACTTCTACTTTACTCAAGTACAAGACCTGAGTACTTCTACTTTACTCAAGTACAAGACCTGAGTACTTCTACTTTACTCAAGTACAAGATCTGAGTACTTCTACTTTACTCAAGTACAAGACCTGAGTACTTCTACTTTACTCAAGTACAAGACCTGAGTACTTCTACTTTACTCAAGTACAAGACCTGAGTACTTCTACTTTACTCAAGTACAAGACCTGAGTACTTCTACTTTACTCAAGTACAAGATCTGAGTACTTCTACTTTACTCAAGTACAAGATCTGAGTACTTCTACTTTACTCAAGTACAAGACCTGAGTACTTCTACTTTACTCAAGTACAAGATCTGAGTACTTCTACTTTACTCAAGTACAAGATCTGAGTACTTCTACTTTACTCAAGTACAAGACCTGAGTACTTCTACTTTTACTCAAGTACAAGACCTGAGTACTTCTACTTTACTCAAGTACAAGATCTGAGTACTTCTACTTTACTCAAGTACAAGACCTGAGTACTTCTACTTTACTCAAGTACAAGACCTGAGTACTTCTACTTTACTCAAGTACAAGACCTGAGTACTTCTACTTTACTCAAGTACAAGACCTGAGTACTTCTACTTTACTCAAGTACAAGACCTGAGTACTTCTACTTTACTCAAGTACAAGTTCTGAGTACTTCTACTTTACTCAAGTACAAGACCTGAGTACTTCTACTTTACTCAAGTACAAGTTCTGAGTACTTCTACTTTACTCAAGTACAAGACCTGAGTACTTCTACTTTACTCAAGTACAAGACCTGAGTACTTCTACTTTACTCAAGTACAAGACCTGAGTACTTCTACTTTTACTCAAGTACAAGACCTGAGTACTTCTACTTTACTCAAGTACAAGATCTGAGTACTTCTACTTTACTCAAGTACAAGACCTGAGTACTTCTACTTTACTCAAGTACAAGATCTGAGTACTTCTACTTTACTCAAGTACAAGATCTGAGTACTTCTACTTTACTCAAGAACAAGACCTGAGTACTTCTACTTTACTCAAGTACCAGACCTGAGTACTTGTACTTTGCATGACAGGTGGAGATGCTGGTCGTGATGTCATTATTAATGAATGGTAGACTGAGGTCCCAGGCTCCTCCAACACACAGAAATATACACGGGGTATAACACAGCGGTGCAGGAAGAGATATAGATGAGCATAAAGATGATGTTGCAGAGGAAGTGAATAATGTCAGGAATAAATGTTGTGAGTAAGTAAAGGCAGGAGTGTGTAAACATGTAATCCGATAAACCAGAAGTACTTTATTCCTCTGTGTTTCTGAGTGACCACACACTGCTTCTGATCCTGCTGCATCATGGTCGTGGCGCCTTGTGTAAACCCGGACTGGATTTCCTCTTCCTGACCCAGGAATAACGTGAGGGTTCTCCTCCTCTGCTCCGGTTAAAAACTGGGGATTGAAGCAGGTTGATGAGCAGGGTTTCGCTCCACAGGCGATGGAGTGGGGGACATTTGGACAAATGAAATTGCGTGAAATCGTTGTTCTTTGACAAAAAGACTAATGATTAGTCATGCCTTTTGTTCCTGTCTAATTTTCTCATAGTGACTTTTTTACTTGTAATGTGCACAGTTTGAATGATAATACGTTTCTTTACTTTGAAATGTATTCTGTTGAATTTCCCAGTATGACCCCTCCCTCTCTGTTATTGAACATAAGTGGTTTTCCACTACAATGGCCTCAATACAGCGTCCCATGGAAGGCATCATTACCTTGATTACAATTACACATTTACACTAAATAATTAAAGGTTCAGTCGTTTCTGGATCATTCAAAGTAGGAGTTGTTGTTGAACTCTGATTTGTACACCTCCAGCTTATTGTTGGTGTTTTTATCACAGAGTTTAATCTGCCGCTGACTTCCTGTCTGAGGTGAAGCTTTTCTCTGCGTGCATTGAAGCTGTGAACGATGTGGAGCTCATTGTTCGATGGGGAAGTGGAAGCTCTGTGAACGGTTTCCCCTCGACAATAAAACGATGTTAATGAGGCTCTTTGATGCAAAGCAGCAGCCAGACGTCAGGGTGGCTTTCAGGAGGAGGAAGGATTCATATCTGCACGCTGCGCTGATAGCTCCCAGATATCTTTGGTATTATTGAGTCATCTATAATACCTCAGAGTCAAATGTCATACGGAGGAAAATGTCGAGTTGTGTTTATGCACTAAAGCAGCTAACCTCAGCACTACAGAGCACGCTTAGTGATGCAACACCTGTGCAGGTGAGTGCTGGGGAAGTGCCCAGGTGACTCAGTAACGTCAGTTACCCTGTCTTTGGGGGACCGGGGGTGGGGGCTGTTGAGTGGAAACACAGTCAGCTGGGAAACAGAGGAAATATAACCTGTACTGCAGGAAGAGTATGTGCTGGCTTCACTCTAAATTCTTCTTCTGTTGCTGGAAGACAGAGGGATTCCTCCCCCCCCCCCTCGCTGGGATTTTGGACCAAAAACGTTTCTGATATACGTTTAGTTCAGCAGGAGAACCTCCACGTATCTACACCGCTCTATGACTTCTGGAGTGAAAGGCTAATGTTGGGCTATAAAGGAACTACAGCATGGTCACATGACTTCACGTCTCCACCGCTAAGCTAAAGGAAGCTAATGTTGGGCTATAGAGGAACTACAGCACGGTCACATGACTTCACGTCTCCACCGCTAAGCTAAAGGAAGCTAATGTTGGGCTATAGAGGAACTACAGCACGGTCACATGACTTCACGTCTCCACCGCTAAGCTAAAGGAAGCTAATGTTGGGCTATAAAGGAACTACAGCACGCGGTCACATGACTTCACGTCTCCACCGCTAAGCTAAAGGAAGCTAATGTTGGGCTATAAAGGAACTACAGCATGGTCACATGACTTCACGTCTCCACCGCTAAGCTAAAGGAAGCTAATGTTGGGCTATAAAGGAACTGCAGCACGCGGTCACATGACTTCACGTCTCCACCGCTAAGCTAAAGGAGGCTAATGTTGGGCTATAAAGGAACTACAGCACGGTCACATGACTTCACGTCTCCACCGCTAAGCTAAAGGAAGCTAATGTTGGGCTATAGAGGAACTACAGCACGCGGTCACATGACTTCACGTCTCCACCGCTAAGCTAAAGGAGGCTAATGTTGGGCTATAGAGGAACTACAGCACGCGGTCACATGACTTCACGTCTCCACCGCTAAGCTAAAGGAGGCTAATGTTGGGCTATAAAGGAACTACAGCACGCGGTCACATGACTTCACGTCTCCACCGCTAAGCTAAAGGAGGCTAATGTTGGGCTATAAAGGAACTACAGCACGGTCACATGACTTCACGTCTCCACCGCTAAGCTAAAGGAGGCTAATGTTGGGCTATAGAGGAACTGCAGCACGCGGTCACATGACTTCACGTCTCCACCGCTAAGCTAAAGGCGGCTAATGTTGGGCTATAAAGCAACTACAGCACGGTCACATGACTTCACGTCTCCACCGCTAAGCTAAAGGAGGCTAATGTTGGGCTATAAAGGAACTACAGCACGGTCACATGACTTCACGTCTCCACCGCTAAGCTAAAGGAGGCTAATGTTGGGCTATAAAGGAACTACAGCACGCGGTCACATGACTTCACGTCTCCACCGCTAAGCTAAAGGAGGCTAATGTTGGGCTATAAAGGAACTACAGCACGCGGTCACATGACTTCACGTCTCCACCGCTAAGCTAAAGGAGGCTAATGTTGGGCTATAAAGGAACTACAGCACGCGGTCACATGACTTCACGTCACCACCGCTAAGCTAAAGGAGGCTAATGTTGGGCTATAAAGGAACTACAGCACGGTCACATGACTTCACGTCTCCACCGCTAAGCTAAAGGCGGCTAATGTTGGGCTATAAAGCAACTACAGCACGGTCACATGACTTCACGTCTCCACCGCTAAGCTAAAGGAGGCTAATGTTGGGCTATAAAGGAACTACAGCACGGTCACATGACTTCACATCTCCACCGCTAAGCTAAAGGTGGCTAACGATGTCTCAAGTAGACTCTTCAGAATCAGAATCCATTGATTGGTCCCACAGAGGGGGATGTAAATGTGCTACAGCAGCAACAGAGACAGCTTTACAGAAAATATGAAGATAAAGAAAAACACAATTTACAAAATACACTTCCTGTTAGCAGCTTCCCTTTCTATAGTCAGTGGGGTATTTACTGAAGTATTTCATGTTGTGGTTCAAACATCTCTTCAGCCTTAGTTAACCACAGACCATAATTCTGTCTAGCCCGTGCAGAGGAAGTCAGAGGGAAGGCACATCCGGATCATGTCAGTACAGTAGCTTGTGTGTGTGTGTGTGTGTGTGTGTGTGTGTGTGTGTGTGTGTGTGTGTGTGTGTGTGTGTGTGTGTGTGTGTGTGTGTGTGTGTGTGTGTGTGTGTGTGTGTGTGTGTGTGTGTGTGTGTGTGTGTGTGTGTGTGTGTGTGTGTGTGTGTGTGTGTGTGTGTGTGTGTGTGTGTGTGTGTGTGTGTGTGTGTGTGTGTGTGTGTGTGTGTGTGTGTGTGTGTGTGTGTGTGTGTGTGTGTGTGTGTGTGTGTGTGTGTGTGTGTGTGTGTGTGTGTGTGTGTGTGTGTGTGTGTGTGTGTGTGTGTGTGTGTGTGTGTGTGTGTGTGTGTGTGTGTGTGTGTGTGTGTGTGTGTGTGTGTGTGTGTGTGTGTGTGTGTGTGTGTGTGTGTGTGTGTGAACTCTCCGCAGAGTTTAATGCAGCCTTAAGAGGATTAATGATTGACAGGAATCCAGCATTCACATAGTTCTGTATTTGTGCTGCAGTTCTGGAGAGGATGTAGTCCAGTTTGATGGTGTTTGAATGGGTAAGAGGACCAGTTTATCTGATCTGTTCAGGCCCCAACAAATACAATCACACCCACAGAGCTGTATCTAAGCAGTGTCATAGTTTAGAGGAAGTGAGTGTTCACATTTCCCAGCTCACATCAGTCTCAGTGCTGACCTCCTTCATGACAATTTACTGAACAATCTAAACCAGTGAAACCACCACAGCTGTACCTTTCTCCTGGACATCTCCAGTAGTCTATACCTTCAGGGGGTCGGAGAACAGGTGCAAGATAGCTCCGGTAGACCTGGATGTGCTGACTTGTTATCTCCAGTCATGTAGATCCAGAGACAGCTTTACAGAGAATCTGCATTAAAACATATGAAGATAAATGGTTGTTGCACAACTACTCAGTTTGTTGTTGTTTGTGTGTGTGGGGGTCTACCGGGGGCCATGCTGGTTATAGAGTCTGACTGCTGCAGGAAGGAAGGACCTGCGGTATCTCTCCCTGAGACACCGCGGGGGCAGCAGCCTGTCGCTGAAGGAGCTGCACAGTGCGGACAGGGTGTCCTGGAGGGGGGGGGACACATTGTCCAGCAGGGAGGACAGCTTGGCTGCCATTCTCCTGTCTCCCACCACCTCCACAGGGTCCAGAGGACTCCCCAGGACAGAGCCGGCCTTCCTTATCAGTCTGTTGAAGATGCATTTTGGTTTGTTGGCTGGAAAGATAAACAACTAACTGAAACTATCTGTCATTTCTGGTTGGTTATTAGATGGGACTTGACCAGGGACTTGACTTAGGACTTGTTGGTCTTGAGTTGAAATGTTTTGCTTCTGTCTTGGGTCTTGAATTGGCACTTTTTTAAGCCCTGACTTGAAAATGTTTGGTTCTCTGTCGGGATTTGAATGTGGTTTATTGACCTTGAATTGGGACTAAATCAAGACTTGGTGGACTTGAATTGACTTTTTCACTTTCTGATTTTGACTTGAACTGGAATCGGCACTTTTTGAGTCTTTTTGGTTCTCTGTTGGGCCTTAACTTGGGACTTGTTAGTATTGACTCGGGACTTGTTTCCTCCACAGCACTTCAATATAATAGTTGTGGTGCAGTATGAGCAGGGAGAGTTCTTCAGGTTGTTCCATTTCACTTTCAGATTCTGGTTTTGTGATTTTGTTCAGATATGAGAAGCATTCATGAAGACTCCGCCTCCTGGGTCTTCTTCTCTCCTCCCGTTTCTCCTCCTCTCCTCCCGTTTCTCCTCCTCTCCTCCTGTTTCTGCAGCCTGCTGCTCCCTATCAGGCGCTCAGTGAAGCGACACACTCGGCTATAAATACCCGTCTAGTATCTGCTGCCGTCTGTATGCACACTCTGAACCTGGAGGACCCTCAGATCCACTGGATTTATTTCCTGCGCGGCTTTTCAAACTCTTCTTCTGGACGAGGGTTTTATGAACGTCTGACTTGACCCGGTGCCCTGTGGTTTGCACGGAGAAGCTATGGGAGACTATTGGGGCGATATAGCCAGTGAGAGGGTGTCCCGAGCCATGTCCCTGGTAAGTATGTGCTTTGAAAGTACAGCAGTTACTGTCACATGTTAGCAGGAAATCTGAATCAGTTATACCACAAAGGAGCTTCCTGGAGCAAACGGAGACACTGAAAGAAGAGGACCTTTACAAGCAGTGAGGGATAAAGACGCAAAATATAAAATATGAGGACAGGAAAATACAATATGACGAATACTACATTCAAAGTGGCAGGATTTACAGCTCGCCACTTTAAAGAGTCCTCTCCTGCTGATGTTCAGGTGTATATCAGTATGTAGAGTCTCTACTTTAAAGAGTCCTCTCCTGCTGATGTTCAGGTGTATATCAGTATGTAGAGTCTCTACTTTAAAGAGTCCTCTCCTGCTGATGTTCAGGTGTATATCAGTATGTAGAGTCTCTACTTTAAAGAGTCCTCTCCTGCTGATGTTCAGGTGTATATCAGTATGTAGAGTCTCTACTTTAAAGAGTCCTCTCCTGCTGATGTTCAGGTGTATATCAGTATGTAGTGTCTCTACTTTAAAGAGTCCTCTCCTGCTGATGTTCAGGTGTATATCAGTATGTAGTGTCTCTACTTTAAAGAGTCCTCTCCTGCTGATGTTCAGGTGTATATCAGTATGTAGTGTCTCTACTTTAAAGAGTCCTCTCCTGCTGATGTTCAGGTGTATATCAGTATGTAGTGTCTCTACTTTAAAGAGTCCTCTCCTGCTGATGTTCAGGTGTATATCAGTATGTAGTGTCTCTACTTTAAAGAGTCCTCTCCTTCTGATGTTCAGGTGTATATCAGTATGTAGTGTCTCTACTTTAAAGAGTCCTCTCCTGCTGATGTTCAGGTGTATATCAGTATGTAGAGTCTCTACTTTAAAGAGTCCTCTCCAGCTGATGTTCAGGTGTATATCAGTATGTAGAGTCTCTACTTTAAAGAGTCCTCTCCAGCTGATGTTCAGGTGTATATCAGTATGTAGAGTCTCTACTTTAAAGAGTCCTCTCCAGCTGATGTTCAGGTGTATATCAGTATGTAGAGTCTCTACTTTAAAGAGTCCTCTCCTGCTGATGTTCAGGTGTATATCAGTATGTAGTGTCTCTACTTTAAAGAGTCCTCTCCTGCTGATGTTCAGGTGTATATCAGTATGTAGTGTCTCTACTTTAAAGAGTCCTCTCCTGCTGATGTCATGAGGATTTAGAGCCGGTCGGAGGATCTGAAAAACTGCTCTTTGATATTTCCAGATTCCTCGGGACAGTTTTATTTTTAGCGTTGTTTTAAACTGAACGTCTCCAGCACATCATCTCCCCGGGGCTTTTCCTTCTGCAGTCAATATCTTCTTTGTTTTATCTTCCATATTTCCTCCGCTGCAGGTCTTACTGGTTTCAGAAAGCTTCTGTAAACCATTGACCATCAGATGGGAATGTAAAATCACATCATTATTTTGGTAACTTTCACACATTTTCTCTGAATTTATTTGAGTTGTTTTTTCATTTATAGTCAGTTTGATGACACAATTCTTTTGCATATTTTCAAATATTTCTGGCCGTCTTTTATTGGATGCTCTATTTTTGTAACTTCTTAAGGTTTTAGAAACGTCCGTCCAGCTTCTTCTTCCTGTCCAACGGAAACAGCTTTTAACTTCTCTTTGAATTATTCCACGCTTAATTTCTTTCTGTGTGATTACAGGGAAACGATGAGGAGGCGGTGCTGGACCAGGGGAAGACCAGCTCCACCCTCTACACCAACTTTGAGAAGGAAGAACTGGAGAGTGAGATACACACACACACACACACACACACACACACACACACACACAAGGCGGCTAGCATTAGGCTATAAAGGAAGTACAGCACGGTCACATGACTTCACAAGTTAAACAGAAGTGGGAAAATGCTGAGTCACGTCAGGGTTTAGGACTCATTCCTGCACCTGTCTCTCTCCCTCTGCAGGTCACAGAGCCGTGTACGTGGGCGTCCATGTTCCTCTGGGCCGAGAAACTCGGCGGCGGCACCGTCACCGAGGACACCGACATCACCGGAAGCGTCGGGACCGCTCCGACCGGGAGGACGGACAAGAGTCCCCATCGAACGGTGCGTCCAATATTCAACACACACACACACACACACACATATATACACACACACACACAGATTTATCTGGAAGGGGGTTGCTGGGGAAGAGTGGTTGGTTGTGTTCCTGCAGACACACTGACCCAGAAGCTGCAGTTAGACAAATCAAATATCAGCTGATTTCTTTCTTTCGTAGATTTGCTCACATTACTCTTACTCCTACATTATGTCCTGCAGACACGCCGTCTCAGAGGGTGCAGTTCATCCTGGGGACGGAGGATGGAGACGAGGAGCACATCCCCCATGACCTGTTCACCGAGCTGGACGAGATCACCTTCAGAGACGGAGACTTCCAGGAGTGGAAGGAGACGGCCAGGCGAGGACACCGACTTTATTCACATTCACACTTGCCATGGATGAACTCCTGTTGGTTCATTGCTAAGTAGATATAAAAATGAAGTTTGCTTTGGAGTGAGGGATAATGAAACCCTGCCGTCGGGTGACTCACAACAATAATTGCAAATGATTTTATTGATTTTTTTAATGATCTGCTGCTAAACGCTGCAGAGCCCTTACTGTTCACTACAGTCTTTAGGCTGGATGAACATACTGTAAGAGTTGCATCCCACCAGCGCTGCGTCATGTGAAGGTAAATCTCTGCGGTGCTTCCAGGTGGCTGAAGTTCGAGGAGGACGTGGAGGACGGAGGCGAGCGCTGGAGCAAACCCTACGTGGCGACGCTGTCTCTCCACAGTCTGTTTGAGCTGCGCTCCTGCATCCTGCGCGGCACCGTGCTGCTGGACATGAGGGCGAGCGGCATCGAGGAGATCGCAGGTCTCTGAACACACCCTGATCCTGCTGGAGTCTGAAGCACTTTACTGATCCTAGGGGGGGAAGAGCCGTCTCCATGCTTTAATGTTCACAAAGCTCTTAATTTTTCTCATACTGCCTGTGCTGCAGCTCCTCTGCTCACCCTCTGTCTGAAACCAGAGCCCAGGCGCCCTTTTAGAGATGTCCCGCCCCTTAGCCCATCACGTAGAATGTGTTGGAGCGCTAGCCAATAGGAGCAAGAGTGTTACAAAGTGATGTCATTATGTTGAGGACACGGGGAGTTTAGCCTCGTTTACATGCTCTAAAACTTATAGAGCAGAGCAGAGCCGCTTTAAGTGAGGACTCAGGAAAGAGATTTGGATCTGGTCTCTCTGTGTGACGGCAGGATGTCCCCCCCTCTCCTCTCCTGCAGACATGGTGATCGACAGCATGCTGGCGTCGGGGCAGCTGGAGGAGGCGGTTCGGGAGAAGGTGAAGGAGACCATGCTGAGGCGCCACCACCATCAGAGCGAGAAGAAGCTGAGCAACCGCATCCCGCTGGTCCGGTCCTTCGCCGACATCGGCAAGAAGCACTCCGACAGCCATCTGCTGGAGCGCAACGGTGAGGGAGTGGAGCGTTATAGTAAGGGTGTGGGTTTAAGACATTTGGATTAGGGATTCTGTGTCTGTAGGGAACAGGAGTGTGACGGCACCACCCCAGCGCACCCAGGAATCACATTCTAAACGCCAGAGATGCTGAGTGAGACACAGGAACACAAAGCACTGGCAATCAGATTTGAAACGGGTAATATATATACGCACAAACACTTGGAGATGAATCACGCATGATGAAGCAACGCTAGCATCTCAGTTAGCATAGCACTAGCTTAGTCGTTCCTCTGTAGATCTGAAGATCCTGCACGCTCATGATCTAGAATCAGATTTCGATATTTTTGATATACTTCATAATCCGTGTGCTCTGCCTCTTTGTTTTTTGAAGAACTCCTTCAGTGTTTTCTGGTTTGCTGATTGGTCGAGCGCTAACGGTGTGCCCAGAAGGCAGCTCTCTGATTGGTGCATGGTGTGGTAGAGTAGGTGACGGTGTTTCTCCCCTCTCTGCAGCCGTGACCATGAGTTAATTAATAATAACGTCCGGATGCCGTTGCTTTTTTCCTCTCGCTCAGCATCTTCAGCTCTGACCCGGAGTCACTCATCCGCCGAGTCAGCGAGCTAATAATCGGCCAACAGCCGGCGAGCAGCGAGGCTGCGTTCCTCTGTAATATCCAGACTCTTTAATCCTGTTTGTGAGGAATGTTTGATTCTGCTGATCCAGACGGTTTCTGGGTCAGTCTGAGCAATCCGTACCGTGCGGAGCTGCAGGGATGACTGGTTTCTGTGCCGACCTCCTGACCTCCTGACCTGCAGACAGGAAGTGAGGAAATGCTGAGTGGGGGTTTGGACTCTCTCCTGCCGCTCTCTGTTGATGATCGTCTGTCTGAAAGCATCCTCTCACTTCAGCAACGTTCACTGCTCTTTCTGTCCTCTCACATCCTCTTCCTCTTTTCCTCTCCTCCTCCTCCTCCTCTTTCTCTTTTCCTCTCCTCCTCCTCCTTTCACCTCCTTTTCCTCCTCTAACCTCCTTTTTTTCCTCCTCTACCTCCTCCTCCTCCTCCTCCTCAGGGGGGGGTCTTTCCTCCTCGCCCCACACCTCCTCCCTCTGGGACGTCCCCCTGTCACCCCCCCTCTCCTCTGGAGTTCCTCAGTGCCGCCTCACAGAGGAAGAAGCTGCTGCTGCTGCTGATGAGGATGACGAAGAGGAGCAGTTTCCTGTCAGTCACTCAGGCAAATACCTCAGCCGGCTCTCCCAGCATGGTGTGACTGACCCCTGCAGAGGTCATGGTGTGACCCCTGAAGAGGTCATGGTGTGACCCCTGTAGAGGTCATGGTGTGACCCCTGAAGAGGTCATGGTGTGACCCCTGCAGAGGTCATGGTGTGACATCACACTGCTGCATGGTCCACGCTTCTACCCAGCAACAGCTGGTTTTAATCAGATGTAGAGCAGATGGTTATTTTACTACATGTTGGCATTAAGCAGGAATGACCCTCTGTTCCCCGCTCCCCCTGTTTCAAACCTCCCCCATTAGGAACCACTACTTTGATCAGTTGGTGGTCTCAGAGATTTGATCATGTGTAATTAAGAGCCTTCCAAAGTGAAGTGTGTGTGTGTGTGTGTGTGTGTGTGTGTGTGTGTGTGTGTGTGTGTGTGTGTGTGTGTGTGTGTGTGTGTGTGTGTGTGTGTGTGTGTGTGTGTGTGTGTGTGTGTGTGTGTGTGTGTGTGTGTGTGTGTGTGTGTGTGTGTGTGTGTGTGTGTGTGTGTGTGTGTGTCTGAAATCATTGAACAGGAGTCTGAAAGGCGGCATGTGTTGCACCTGAAGGCGCTCTCAGGATTCATTCAGAAAGTGTCTCCTGTCCTGTGTGATGAACCTCTCCTCCTCCTCCTCCTCCTGCAGGTCTGCTGGCATCGCCTCACTCAGCTCCAGGAAACCTCGACAGCAAGAACAGCGAGAGTCGCATCAACGGAGGAAACAGCCGTGAGAACAGCACCGACTTCAGCAGGGTAACACTCCTCCTCCTCCTCCTCCTCCCCCTCCTCCCCCTCCTCCTCTTTTTCCTTTACATATGTTTTTAAATAAATGAATGAGTAAGGGTGAGATTATAACCAAGTGGCACAAACATTGTAGTGTTTAAGGTGCATAAATTAGCCAAGTATGAAGGAGGTACAAATGATGAGAAAACATAAAACAAATAATAAAAAATAATAGAAATAAAAATACTGAAAATGACTGAGGCTGTTCTAAAGCTGCAGGAATGTGCAATATGTCAGAAGAATGCGAAGGTCAGGGGTGAGGAAGACCTCTGGGGAAGCACCGAGGCGATGTTTATATATTAAAGTTTGACTGTGAGCCAATCAGAAGCTGTGTTAGTGTCACGGTGTGTCTCTCAGCAGGCCTGCCGCTGTGCGTGTGTGCTGCCAGCCGGTAGGAAGCCAGCCGTAAGTCAACCGATCACAGGCCTGCGCTGTGGTCCCCGTGTGTGTGTGTGTGTGTGTGTGTGTGTGTGTGTGGTAAAGATGTTTTGTGGTGAAGAATCAATCTGTGTTTGTTGTCCGATAACACGGAGGCACATCTCTGCTTTGCATTATCACACGGCTGAGTTGAATACTCGATTCAGATTGGTCGATTTGAACACTTCAGAGGTTGTTAATACTCGATAGCGCACCGCTGCGATGCAAAATAATGACCGTTGCTGAGGAGGATCAAGTGAGAGAAGGAAAGAGGTTGAAAGATGGACAGGAAGTGAACACTAAAGGGAACAGCAGCAGATTTGGGGCGCTGTCCTGGAGCTGCTTCCTGCTGGACCCGACCCCGGACCAGCGGTAGAAGATGGGTCGATGGGTTCTGCCTGCACCATAAAAATAAAAGTCTGTGTGTTTTAGGCGATTAAAAGGGAAGCCCTGTGACTTTTAGATGATCCATCGAGAACAAGACGTGCAGAGCTTTGCTTCCTGAGCTGATTCTAACGCCCACGTGTTTCAGGTGGACATGAACTTCATGAAGAAGATCCCCCCCGGTGCAGAAGCCTCTAATGTGCTAGTGGGGGAGGTGGACTTCCTGCAGAGACCCATCATCGCCTTCGTCCGGCTCGCCCCCGCCATGCTGCTCAGCGGCCTCACCGAGGTGCCGGTGCCCACCAGGTCAGCTACACCAACACACACACACAAACACACAGACACACACACCATCTACTGCATTATACAGAGTGATGCAGGGGCGTGGTGTTTGTGTTGGACCCTAAAGGCAGCATCTCTGCGGTCCAATGGGATTATTGAAGAGAAAAACGGTTCGAGTGTTGAGAGACTTCCTGTCCCTGCAGGTTCCTCTTCCTGCTACTTGGCCCGTTTGGAAAAGGTCCGCAGTACCACGAGATCGGACGCTCCATCGCCACGCTGATGACAGACGAGGTGAGGAGTTTGATAGTGTAATTTATGATTTGAATATTAATATAAAGCAGCTGTAACCCCTCTGAACATGTTCCCAACCTTGGCTTTTCTGCGGGATCATGGGGTTTGGAGGTTAAACATTTCTAAAGGGAAATAAAACCAGTGAGATCAGGAGAGGCGCTCTGCTGGAAGAATATTTGAGATCACTGAAAGAAAAGTACAAGCAAAAAGTCGTAATAATTAAAACAATCTAAGGAAACCTGAACAAAGCGGAGCCGTGGAAGTGAGGAGTTTCTCTTGATGCATTTTCTAAGTAAGTAGACTCCTGTAGATCCAAGTAGATCCTGATTCTGAACCACCGGAGCGGGTACAGTGTAAATGCTTTTATTTTGAAAGGATACAGTTGTGTGCAGGACGTTCACCTGTCTCTGCGTCTGCCAGATCTTCCACGACGTTGCCTACAAGGCGAAGGACCGGACAGACCTGCTGTCAGGGATCGACGAGTTCCTGGATCAGGTGACCGTCCTCCCCCCGGGGGAGTGGGACCCCAGCATCCGCATCGAGCCCCCGAAGAGCGTCCCCTCCCAGGTGAGACCGCGTCCCTGACACCCACCGTGTTCTGAGCATATGAACTGGTACCATCAGATCAGAGGTACAGGAGCCCAGACTGAAGCTCTCCTGGTGCTCCAGCCCATCCTATAGTGACAGAGCTCCTCCTGCGCACTGGGAGCACCACACCAGTGCGTCTCATGTGCTCAGAGGCCGCTCATTAAAGGTGTCGGTGTGAAACAAAGCACAACGTCACACCCACTCAAGTCTGGACTGAGGTCCCAGGAAATAAGCAGCACAGTTAAAGAAAAGGGAAACTCAAGCTGCTGCTCCTTTCCATTTCTTTGGTTCTAAAAGTTAAACTTTATTTTAAGTTTTTTTCAATATTTATTTTCTTTGTGATTGCTTGAGGAAATCTTCTCTGGACCTCGATGCATGTTATTTGAATACCCCTGCCTTAACATTTCTCCAACTTCTATACGGGAAGTTGGCTTTAATATTAAAATGATGGGTTTAGGCTACCAGGTATTTTAGTTCAATGTTAAGGCCAACCTCCCAGCCGGGTTGTCCTGGTGGAGCGGACGCTGTCTAAAGTGCGGTTGGTTGGTTTATTGCTCCTGTGCCGTGATCAGAAACAGCTCTCTAAATAGAAGCTTGTCACTGGCATCAGGGTCGACTTACTGCCAATCACAGGAGTGTTGTGTATTATACGCGCTTACCAATACTTCTCGTCAATCATGAGTCAAAGCTCATCTCAGCTAAGCCCCGCCTCCAACATCAGGGCCAACATTCTGAAACTGAGAGCATAAAATCTGCACCTGGAAAAAAATGACTCAAATTTCAAAATGAAACTGAAAAATATCCTTTAATACAAAATAAACAGATTCAAAAATCATTTTTAACCTGAAAAAACTTTTCAAATACTTATTTTTACTGGGAGTTCATCGTTGTATTTTCAAAGTTCAGGATCAAAACTTTCAAATACATTTCATTTTTTTCGAAAAACAAAACTTCAGAATAATAAAAATAGTTCCTTCTTGTAAAGCGGAGGATATTCATTATCAACTGTAAACCTGCAGGAGAAGAGGAAGCAGCCGCCGGCACAGAATGGCTCCGCCCACAGCTGTGACATCATCAAGGAGGCGGAGCATCAGGCGGGGCCGGAGCTGCAGAGGACGGGGAGGTCAGTGTGCCACATAGCCCTCTTCACACTTCTGTAGAGTGAGTCCTCCTGCAGGGGGGCGGGGTCTCACAGCCATCCTCTCCCCGTCTGCAGGGTCTTCGGGGGTTTGGTGAACGACGTCCGCAGGAAGTTGCCGTTCCTGTGGAGCGACGTCCGGGACGCCGTCAGCCTGCAGTGCGTGGCCTCCGTGCTCTTCCTGTACTGCGCCTGCATGTCGCCCGTCATCGCCTTCGGGGGGCTGCTGGGGGAGGCCACCAAGGGGAACATCGTAAGCCCTCCCTCTGAATGACCCCCGTTAAACCCAGATACTCAGACAGACATTAATGCCTCTCTCTGTCTCGTAGAGCGCCATAGAGTCTCTGTTCGGCGCGTCGATGACCGGCGTGGCGTACTCTCTGTTCGCCGGGCAGCCGCTCACCATCCTGGGCAGCACCGGTCCGGTTCTGGTCTTTGAGAAGATCCTCTTCAACTTCTGCAGGTGAGGAGGGAACACCTGACCACCTGAACACCTATAAAACACACTGCAGGAGAGCTCAGAAACAAACGTTTTGTGGACTAAATTAGACATTTGAGAGGCATCTTTTTGAGCTTTAGGAAATGATAACCTTTTTGTTCTCAAATCAAGCAAACATCAGAACCGTTAATGTGTTTCATCTTCTCAGTAGTGAGGATGGAGCTTTATTTAGTTTGTTTGGTTGTAAACTGATAATTAGCAGTCTGACTACAATAGACTGTGTGAAGAAGTCCTCCTCCACTTTTATCGAATCATGAAAAAGATTCCCACCGCGACGAGACTGCAACATTCAAGTTGGAGCCACAAAAACAGTCAAGAGTCCTGGAGTTTTAATGATGCAACAAGCTGTTTATTTAATGAATGAGGAGAATGAATGGAGACGTATGAAAGGTTCACATGGAGAACAGCAGGAAGCCGCTGAAGGTGCTGTGGTGGTTGCTGTTGTCCCAGATCTGCGTGTTGATCCACAGCACCATCTTCAGTTTGTCGCCCTCCTCCAGCATCAGGGCGGCGCCGTTGGACGCCGTGTCGCTGCCCTCGCCCGACGGCTGCTCGTGGGCGATCAGCTGGATCTGGTTGTTGTTTTTGTAAAGCACAGCGCTCATGGGGAAGTCTGAGGGGCCATTGGCGGTGAAGCGGATGTAGTAGACTCCACGAATCGGGGCCGTGAACTCACCTGCAGGAAGGACAGGTTAATGAACACGAGACGAAAAATCTGAAGCACAAAAAAACTCTCAAGTTTGAATCCTTTATGGAACTTTTCAAATATTATGAAAAGTTCCATCTTCCTAAGTTAAAGAGGCTCGCTCACTTTCAGGTGTATATCAGTATGTAGTGTCTACTTTAAAGAGTCCTCTCCTGCTGATGTTCAGGTGTATATCAGTATGTAGCGTCTCTACTTTAAAGAGTCCTCTCCTGCTGATGTTCAGGTGTATATCAGTATGTAGAGTCTCTACTTTAAAGAGTCCTCTCCTGCTGATGTTCAGGTGTATATCAGTATGTAGAGTCTCTACTTTAAAGAGTCCTCTCCTGCTGATGTTCAGGTGTATATCAGTATGTAGAGTCTCTACTTTAAAGAGTCCTCTCCTGCTGATGTTCAGGTGTATATCAGTATGTAGCGTCTCTACTTTAAAGAGTCCTCTCCTGCTGATGTTCAGGTGTATATCAGTATGTAGAGTCTCTACTTTAAAGAGTCCTCTCCTGCTGATGTTCAGGTGTATATCAGTATGTAGAGTCTCTACTTTAAAGAGTCCTCTCCTGCTGATGTTCAGGTGTATATCAGTATGTAGTGTCTCTACTTTAAAGAGTCTCTCCTGCTGATGTTTAGGTGTATATCAGTATGTAGAGTCTCTACTTTAAAGAGTCCTCTCCTGATGATGTTCAGGTGTATATCAGTATGTAGAGTCTCTACTTTAAAGAGTCCTCTCCTGCTGATGTTCAGGTGTATATCAGTATGTAGAGTCTCTACTTTAAAGAGTCCTCTCCTGCTGATGTTCAGGTGTATATCAGTATGTAGAGTCCCTACTTTAAAGAGTCCTCTCCTGCTGATGTTCAGGTGTATATCAGTATGTAGAGTCTCTACTTTAAAGAGTCCTCTCCTGCTGATGTTCAGGTGTATATCAGTATGTAGCGTCTCTACTTTAAAGAGTCCTCTCCTGCTGATGTTCAGGTGTATATCAGTATGTAGTGTCTCTACTTTAAAGAGTCCTCTCCTGCTGATGTTCAGGTGTATATCAGTATGTAGCGTCTCTACTTTAAAGAGTCCTCTCCTGCTGATGTTCAGGTGTATATCAGTATGTAGAGTCTCTACTTTAAAGAGTCCTCTCCTGCTGATGTTCAGGTGTATATCAGTATGTAGAGTCTCTACTTTAAAGAGTCCTCTCCTGCTGATGTTCAGGTGTATATCAGTATGTAGTGTCTCTACTTTAAAGAGTTCTCTCCTGCTGATGTTTAGGTGTATATCAGTATGTAGAGTCTCTACTTTAAAGAGTCCTCTCCTGCTGATGTTCAGGTGTATATCAGTATGTAGCGTCTCTACTTTAAAGAGTCCTCTCCTGCTGATGTTCAGGTGTATATCAGTATGTAGAGTCTCTACTTTAAAGAGTCCTCTCCTGCTGATGTTCAGGTGTATATCAGTATGTAGAGTCTCTACTTTAAAGAGTCCTCTCCTGCTGATGTTCAGGTGTATATCAGTATGTAGTGTCTCTACTTTAAAGAGTCCTCTCCTGCTGATGTTCAGGTGTATATCAGTATGTAGTGTCTCTACTTTAAAGAGTCCTCTCCTGCTGATGTAAATGGTAGTTTTAAGATGATGTGAACTGGCTTTAGAGTTGCAGATATATATTTTCTCATGTCTGACCCGTCTCAGAGTTGTACGCCTGTCCGATGTTTGTCAGGACGTCTTTGTAGACGAGAGTTTTGCTTCCTGACGTCGTCTTCACGAGGCCGTTACCGCCGAGAGAGACGGCAAACGCCACCTTCGGTACATCTGGAGACAAACAACAAAAACTGTAGTAGTAGTAGTAGGTTCAAATGTTCTTGTATTTCTGTTCATTTTTTATTTAAAACTACAAACGGACTGGAGTATCTTCTTGTTTATAGTAAAAATGTCGACAATACTCAAGTCATAAAAATGTTCGTAATATTGTTCAAATGTACTTTCATAATATTTACATTTTACTGTTAATTTTAAAGAAGTTTTATGTAACGTTTGAGAAGCAGGAATTCAATTAAATCCCCCATGTTATTCACGTGGAGGCAGAATTGTTAGATATGCTACAACACGGACAGAAAAAAAGACAAACGGTGATTGGAGTGGAGATGCTTTTGCCCATCACAGATTCTATTAAAATACAAAGCAGTATTTCATCACTAGGTAATGACTCATGATATCCACAGGAGGGCGATCATCGATTGGAGTTACCACCCAGTTAACAGTGCCATGGAGGGGCATGTGTTGAGTGACGCTGGAAGTCATTCAGAGTTGGGGGTTCTGAGTGACGTCACCCGGTGACGATGACGTCACACCAGACGCAGCGCAACGGAGCAAACAATGAGCTAGATTCAATATTATGCTACAGGAAACAAACATATCACGATTATGTAAAAGTACAAAATTAATGTTTTATTTTGAAAAGTAAAAAGTTGAAAATAAAACTGATTAATTTACTACGTCAGTGTTGCAATAGTCCTTCACCAGGGGGTGCTGCAGCACCCCTACTTCCAGCGTCCCTGGTGTGTTGAGCACATATACAGTCTATGGTTGAGCATCAGTGAGACTCCATGTTGCACTATCATTGGTCGCTGTTATTAAATCCTAACAGTCACAGCAGTCCAGGGGCGTGCACAGGTACGGGCTAATGTTGCCCGGGCAATGGCCCGTTCTGCCCCTGGGCTGACCTGCCCCTCTGGAGAGAGAGGTTTGTATTGTTCTGTTGTGGCCGAATCAACACGATAAGCCCACAATTGGTGTTGTAGCGTCCCGCTGCGGGAAACACACCTTGTCAGCGCTGTCACCTGAACCCAGTCACGTGACTCAGTTTACAATCTAGCCATGTCTCGATTCCTCGGCCGCATGCCTCGGAGGACCCAGCCGACGCAGATCGGGTAGGCTGGACCGAGCAGCCGGTCTAGTTTACGGAGCACTTCCTGTTTACGTCACGTGATACGAGCTGTTCTGTGGCGCTCCAAAAGCCTGATAGCAAATGACTTAACAGCCAAACTCAGCTGAAGAGGATCCAGGAACTCTACTTTTTTTTGGTTGAACCATTTATTGGAGATTACTGCCGGCGATGAAATAAATAGAATACAGATTCAGCTGTTCCTGTTCCGGGCGTCACAAGGCTAGGGTGATCACACCAAATGCCTGCCTGGCTTTGGTGCCCAATCCCCGGGTCAACCTGTCCCCGGAAATGTCCCCGTTTTCAAATAAGCTTTAAAAACACAGAGTAAGGTGAATTAAATTATAACAACGTTAATGTTTCAATGGCATGGTGCCTGTTCGCAGCAATACAATTATTGTAGCCATAGCGTTAGCATTTAGCGTTAGCAGCTTTCTTCTTCCTCTTCCTCTTCTTGTTGTTCTTCTCCCTCTTCCTCATCCCTCTTCTTCCTCCTTCTTCTTCCCTGTTCTTCCTCCTCCCTCTTCTTCCTCCTTCTTCTTCTTCCTGTTCTTCCTCCTCCTCATTCTCCTTCTTCCTCTTCCTCCTTCTTCCTCTTCCTCCTTATATGTAATTGCCACACACATGTTGAATGAATAGCTCGTTTCAGTGTGAACTCATTCCACACAGTATGACCACAACCGTTCTATGTAATATGTATTATACTGTAGGCTATTGGTGCCCATGCGTTACGACCGCCTCTAGTGTCGGATTTTGGAAAATTGGGGACTTTACTTCCTCTTGACACCGTCGGTTATCCACAGAAAACTCCTCAATATACTTGTTATTGTGCTTCTGTGTCTCTTCATCTGCTCCGTAAACTCCCCCAACGCTCGAGCTCTTCTCCCGATCGCCCTCTCACAAAGGGAGACCCCTTCACTGTCCCGCTTCATTGTAGGATTTCTGCCATGTCTCTACCATTGTAATTTGACCCTCTCTGTTATTAAGTTATGGAATACTAACTAATTAAGTAATTTGATTCCTTACCGTTACTGCGCGCATACAGAATGATAAGAATAATGCGTATTGAACTGGTTTCATTAATTAGTGGGTTTATGTAAGGTAATTAGTTAGAAGCCCTATTTAATCAGTAGGTCTGCTCAGCAGTTACAATGGTCAAACTACATTACAGAACAGAATTGTCCCCATGTTCCCTTTAATAGTTACTACCATTACATATTTGAATGAGCTATGGACCGCAAAACTAAAAATGTCCCTGGTTTTCATTTTGAAAATCAGTTCTGAACTGACCACAGACTGAATAACACATTTAGCAGTTGGACATTGAAGTCAACTGACTGTCCCTTACAATGAAAGTGTTGTGTTTTATTTGAACCTTATACATTTAGAGCAAAAGCCCCTCCAAATGTCTGTGCACGTCCCTGCAGCAGTCATTTAGTTTAGTCAACAACTTATTTTAAATCACATCAACATTATTATTTAATGAGGTACTGACCTCTCATCGTCTTCAGCTGCCTCTCTGTGCTGTTCAGTCTCTCTTCGATGCCTACAAAAATAAAAACAACAATTCCTTCTTAGTATCCGACGCACAGAATGAGGGTCGTGTGAAAGTAAACACAGCGCTGAGTTTTACCTTTATTTTCTGACTGAAGCTGCATCAGAGAAACCTGAAGGGTCTTCAGCTCAGCCTCAGCGTCAAACTCTTTCGGAGGTTCGTCCACCCTTTAACACAAAGACACAACCTTTAGCATAAACATTAGCCTCCTTTAGCTTAGCAGTGGTGACCTGAAGTCATGTAACCGTGCTGTAGTTCCTTTATAGCCCAACATTAGCCTCCTTTAGCTTAGCAGTGGTGACCTGAAGTCATGTGACCGTGCTGTAGTTCCTTTATAGCCCAACATTAGCCGCCTTTAGCTTAGCGGTGGTGACCTGAAGTCATGTGACCATGCTGTAGTTCCTTTATAGCCCAACATTAGCCGCCTTTAGCTTAGCGGTGGTGACCTGAAGTCATGTGACCGTGCTGTAGTTCCTTTATAGCCCAACATTAGCATTTATTATAATCGTTTGTTTGCCTCAGCTTACTCTTGTTCAATCCAACAATAAAATCCCTTTGAGTTTTTCTAAAGGTAATCAGTGCAATGCTACCTTTACAACTCTTCTGTGCACTGGTTTTGAAACGTATTAAAAGCTGTGCTTGTTAATAGTTACTGTAGGGGTTTGGGTCGCAGTATCAGCACTTCACATGACTAACAGAAACTCCAGCGTGGCGCTCACATGGAGAACAGCAGGAAGCCGCTGAAGGTGCTGTGGTGGTTGCTGTTGTCCCAGATCTGCGTGTTGATCCACAGCACCATCTTCAGTTTGTCGCCCTCCTCCAGCATCAGGGCGGCGCCGTTGGACGCCGTGTCGCTGCCCTCGCCCGACGGCTGCTCGTGGGCGATCAGCTGGATCTGGTTGTTGTTTTTGTAAAGCACAGCGCTCATGGGGAAGTCTGAGGGGCCATTGGCGGTGAAGCGGATGTAGTACACTCCACGAATCGGGGCCGTGAACTCACCTGCAGGAGATATATACAGAGCATGTCTGTGATTGGCTGAAACACCAAACAGATAATTCCAGCATCACATGAACCCCTCTGTTTCAGCCCTGTTCCTAAAGTGCTGATTCTGTGCCTGTAGCTTTAATGCTAATGAGCTGCTGCTGGCCACACCCCCTGAAGCTGATTGGTTTGATTGAAGCTGTGATGCAAATTCAGTTTAGATTCGTACCTCCTCTGAATGGAATGGATGGTTGATTGTGTCTCACCTGTCTGGGCGTTGTAAGCCCCCCCGACGTTGGTCAGCAGGTCTCTGTAGATCAGGTTTTTGTTTCCGCTGGTCGTCTTCACGAGGCCGTTGCCTCCCAGTGAGGCAGCGAACGCAACTTTAGGGGTTTCTGAAAAAGAAAAGACGTTCCTCTAGTGTTCCCAAACTGCCAGAAGGCTTTTATTCTTAGTACTTGTTCAGCCAGTCTAGAAGATCTACAGATCAGAATCGAATCCTTTCACCAGACATTCGTTAAGTCCAGGTTCCTCACCTTTCACTCTCTTCAGTTCCCGCTCAGCCATGTCCAGACGCAGGCTCATCTCTGCAAACACATAAAGACCACTGCAGTGAACCTCGGTACCAGACACGAGTTCTTTCAGGGTGTATGTACTCAGGAAAGACGGTAGAAATACTGCGTTACAATACACATGCTTTCAAACTCTGTAGAGATTTAGTGTGTAAATAATGCAGATTACAGGCTGTACTTCTACTTTTACTCCAGCACAGACCTGAGTACTTCTACTTTGACTCCAGCACAGACCTGAGTACTTCTACTTTTACTCAAGTACAAGATCTGAGTACTTCTACTTTTACTCAAGTACAAGATCTGAGTACTTCTACTTTTACTCAAGTACAAGACCTGAGTACTTCTACTTTTACTCCAGCACAGATCTGAGTACTTCTACTTTTACTCAAGTACAGATCTGAGTACTTCTACTTTTACTCAAGTACAAGACCTGAGTACTTCTACTTTTACTCCAGCACAGATCTGAGTACTTCTACTTTTACTCAAGTACAGATCTGAGTACTTCTACTTTTACTCAAGTACAAGACCTGAGTACTTCTACTTTTACTCAAGTACAAGACCTGAGTACTTCTACTTTTACTCAAGTACAGACCTGAGTACTTCTACTTTACTCCAGCACAGATCTGAGTACTTTTACTCAAGTACAAGACCTGAGTACTTCTACTTTTACTCCAGCACAGACCTGAGTACTTCTACTTTTACTCAAGTACAAGATCTGAGTACTTCTACTTTTACTCAAGTACAAGACCTGAGTACTTCTACTTTTACTCAAGTACAGACCTGAGTACTTCTACTTTACTCCAGCACAGATCTGAGTACTTTTACTCAAGTACAAGACCTGAGTACTTCTACTTTTACTCCAGCACAGACCTGAGTACTTCTACTTTTACTCAAGTACAAGACCTGAGGACTTCTACTTTTACTCCAGCACAGATCTGAGTGCTTCTACTTTGGAGTCTGGTTGTTGTGCTGGGTTGAATTGTTAAGTTGATCCCTGGCTGTTTCTAGGGATCACGCTGCAGCCTCACCTCGCCTCTCGGCCTGCAGATCCTGCAGAGCGGCTTGCAGCTTCTTCAGATCCACCGGCTGAGCCGAGCCGAGCCGAACCAGGCCGAGCAGAACAAGCAGGAGAACCGGAGCCATGATGAGAGACGGGAGGGGAGACAGGCGGAAAGAGGAGGCGCTGCTCTTTATAGACCTGCTGCCTGTGGGCGACGGCCTCCTGCTGCCTGAAGTCTCATTGGTTATTTGGAGGGAGCCTTTCCAGCAGATGTATCACTGGCATTTTTAACAGTCAGAATTCCAGAAATATTATCTCTAATTCATCTGCATTTACTGCAGAATTCTTCACATTTACATGTGGCCGTGGCAGCTGTGGTGTGTTCCTCCTTTGACTCCCGTTCAGATTGCAGGTCAGCATTTTCCACACACAGCGTTCACACCAGCCTTTCTTCAGGAATTGAATTCTCTAGTTATTGATTGTTATTCTAGGCTGACTCTGCAGGGAAACAAATACAAAGGTTTGTCTTTGTTTGAAGAGATACGGCGTGTCAAACCATATCTGTTAAACACTGAGAGCTGAGGTTAAATAAGATTTCTGTGCAATGGATAACAGAACATCAAAAAACTGTAAGGTTGACTTCAGTTTTATATTAGGTTAGTTAAAAGCAATAAGTTGAACCTGATATGTTTTATTTATACTATTTGAATTTGTTAAAATATTGTCAAAGGGATTCCATTATTTTTAATTTGTTAAATATTATTATTTCATTCTTTTGGTGGTAAATCACATTCTTACATTCAGCAGTTTCATGCCTCTGGTTACTGATTGGTGGATTATTGATCTGGTAATTGATCCCTGCTCTCTGATTGGCAGTTCAGAGGTCAGGAGTCGTTATCTGATGGACCATCATGCACTGCTCTCTGTTTAATCACAAATATCTGCAGGGGCCTCACAAAAGATTCCTGTTCAAACCTGATTGGATCAGAGACTAACTTTAAATTTGCTGATTGAGTCATGTGACCGTGCTGTAGTTCCTTTATAGCCAAACATTAGCCTCTTTTAGCTTAGCGGTGGTGACGTGAAGTCATGTGACTGTGCTGCAGTTCCTCTATAGCCCAACATTAGCCTCCTTTAGCTTAGCGGTGGAGACGTGAAGTCATGTGACCGTGCTGTAGTTCCTTTATAGCCCAACATTAGCCTCCTTTAGCTTAGCGGTGGTGACGTGAAGTCATGTGACTGTGCTGCAGTTCCTCTATAGCCCAACATTAGCCTCCTTTAGCTTAGCGGTGGAGACGTGAAGTCATGTGACCGTGCTGTAGTTCCTTTATAGCCAACATTAGCCTCCTTTAGCTTAGCGGTGGAGACGTGAAGTCATGTGACCGTGCTGCAGTTCCTCTATAGCCCAACATTAGCCTCCTTTAGCTTAGCGGTGGTGACGTGAAGTCATGTGACCGTGCTGTAGTTCCTTTATAGCCCAACATTAGCCTCCTTTAGCTTAGCGGTGGAGACGTGAAGTCATGTGACCGTGCTGTAGTTCCTTTATAGCCAACATTAGCCTCCTTTAGCTTAGCGGTGGTGACGTGAAGTCATGTGACCGTGCTGTAGTTCCTTTATAGCCCAACATTAGCCTCCTTTAGCTTAGCGGTGGTGACGTGAAGTCATGTGACCGTGCTGTAGTTCCTTTATAGCCCAACATTAGCCTCCTTTAGCTTAGCGGTGGAGACGTGAAGTCATGTGACCGTGCTGTAGTTCCTTTATAGCCAACATTAGCCTCTTTTAGCTTAGCGGTGGAGACGTGAAGTCATGTGACCGTGCTGTAGTTCCTCTATAGCCCAACATTAGCCTCCTTTAGCTTAGCGGTGGTGACGTGAAGTCATGTGACCGTGCTGTAGTTCCTTTATAGCCAACATTAGCCTCTTTTAGCTTAGCGGTGGAGACGTGAAGTCATGTGACCGTGCTGTAGTTCCTTTATAGCCCAACATTAGCCTCCTTTAGCTTAGCGGTGGTGACGTGAAGTCATGTGACCGTGCTGTAGTTCCTTTATAGCCCAACATTAGCCTCCTTTAGCTTAGCGGTGGAGACGTGAAGTCATGTGACCGTGCTGTAGTTCCTTTATAGCCAACATTAGCCTCTTTTAGCTTAGCGGTGGTGACGTGAAGTCATGTGACCGTGCTGCAGTTCCTCTATAGCCCAACATTAGCCTCCTTTAGCTTAGCGGTGGTGACGTGAAGTCATGTGACCGTGCTGTAGTTCCTTTATAGCCCAACATTAGCCTCCTTTAGCTTAGCGGTGGAGACGTGAAGTCATGTGACCGTGCTGTAGTTCCTTTATAGCCAACATTAGCCTCTTTTAGCTTAGCGGTGGAGACGTGAAGTCATGTGACCGTGCTGTAGTTCCTTTATAGCCCAACATTAGCCTCTTTTAGCTTAGCGGTGGAGACGTGAAGTCATGTGACCGTGCTGTAGTTCCTTTATAGCCTCTATTTTTATTTACTTGCACATCTTGCAACATTCTCTTTCACTGTTTTATTGTATTTAAAATGTGTTTCACTGTCTTATGTCCTATATGTTATATTATGTTGCATTGTTGGAGGAGCCTGGGACCTCAGATTTCCGTTTCTACACCTGCTCAGCAGCTACTGTGCGTATGCTAATAAATGTGTTCCCGCAGTGACTACGGCCTGTGCTACCTGTCTCTGCGCACCAGCATCGGGCTCTGGACGGCCTTCCTCTGCCTGCTGCTGGTCGCCACCGACGCCAGCTCCTTGGTCTGCTACATCACCCGCTTCACCGAGGAGGCCTTCGCTTCCCTCATCTGCATCATCTTCATCTACGAGTCTCTGCAGAAGCTGGTGCACCTCGGGAAGCAGTACCCCATCAACATGCACAACCAGCTGGACAACCTCACCTTCTACACGTGAGGACGGACTAACATGCACTATAACACATGTTTCTGCCTCTAGGGGTCTCGCAAGCCAAATTATCTGCTGAGGTCTCTTCTCCTCCAAAACAAATCTATATGTTGGTACAAAGACAGACTTATATGCATTATATGACTTGTGTCTGCATCTAGGAGTCTCGCATTCAAACTCAGGCTGTCACCATATCAACTGTTTTGTGTCTAGCATACAAAAATAACAACACAAACTGTTGTCCTCAGTGCTTTAAACCCTGGCCTCTCACAGTTTAACAGTTCTAAAGGACATCATCTTTGCTATAAAGCAGGCCAATGATTTAGTTGTGGTTTCATTCTGACATGCATTACCCATGTCTGCTCTCCTTTTCTTATCCATTGACTCAAACACCGTCAGCTGACCTGAATCCCTCGAACTGTGTCGCTTCTCTGACGCTGCCTAACAAATAACCAGGGGAGAGAAAATACTGTTCAGTCCAACGCCGAGATAACTAAGCTTTAACACAACTAAGACCGTACTCTCTGCACCGGGGAGAAGTCTGCAGGGTGATGGGGGGTGCACCCTCTATTCCGACACAATTTTAGTACCGCTATTCCGACAGTCTACCCAGGCGCGTCGGGGCATCGTCTTTCTTTCATTTTTGTTTGTGTGTCTTTAACATATTCAGTTTATTTAGTTTAATATAATACAGCCTGTTGTTGTAATGGATGCACTGGCTGGGTGGCACTCAATTTCGTTGTTGTCCGATCGCCCTGCATCCGATCTGCAAGGGAGTCGCTCAAAGACAGTTAAAGCTATTCAAGCCATCGAGGCTGCTCCCAATTCTGCGGAGCTGCAGACCGGAGCTGACGGGATGACGATGGAGAGACTTGGAGGAGCAGTGGCGGTGGATTCGGGAGGGCTATCAGAAGCGTCCATGAGGGAGGGCCTGCGTGTCTGACAGTGTCAACTACCGCTCCGAATGCTCATGTCACAATGGCGGAATGTTTAAAAAAAATGGAAATGCCGCTACTCCGACAATTAGACGTCAGTGTCGGAGTAGAGGTATGTCGGAATAGCAGCATGTAACCGGGTGAAGGACATGAAGGTGGGTGGACAGGTTGGCAGCATTGCCCCCTTTCGCCCTTACTGTTGCTTGGCTGTTCTTGCAGACTGGGGTCTCTATCTCTAACACACCGTTTACGAAATCCAAAAAACTCCCACACTGACGAGGCAACTCTTTTTGGGTGCCTGAGTGTCTCGCCCTCCTCTGTACTCTCCTCAGACATGGTTTTGTGCGACAGTGGAGGCCACACAGCACACACTGTGCTAGTAGCTGCTAGCTAGCTAGTTCCCGCGTCTTCTTTTTTCTGTGTTATGGCGGGGCGGTGTGTTATTATCGCCACCTACTGGTTGGAGTTTGAACCAGATAGTTACTGGCGTTGGATTATGTACGATATTATCATATGTATTATTTACATATCGTCAATATTTCATTTTTAAATATCACGGTTACCGTAAATACCGGTATATGGTGCAGAGGGTTGTTCCTCTACACAGCAAACAGACATGGGGATTAAAAGCAGTAAAAGCACTGAATGAAGGTTAGAAATCTGCATTTTGATATAGTTGATTGCCTGCAAACTCACTACCAAAGTCTTGTTTGTCTGATGTTCAGGAGGATTTAACTTGATCCACAGAGGGCTCCTTTATCGAAAAGAAACAGACTGTGAGTAAAAGCGGTAAAAACACTGAACAAAGCCAAAGCCAGACCTAGGATGTAGGGTGAGCTGCTGGCGTTAGCTCAGCTTGTTTCCAGATCTCCACATCTCTAAGGCAAACACTCAGATTAAAAGCGCGTGTTTTCACGATGCAGCTTGGTGGAGACAGCAGGGAGAGCTCAGCTTGTATCTCCGCTGACTCGGGATCCAGGCGTTCAGTGCGTTCGCATCGTGTTCGTTTAACGTGAGGCGGACTCTGTTGCAGGTGTCGGTGCTCTCCTCCGGCCAACGCCTCCATGGAAATCCTGCATCAGAGGAGCAAAACAAACGCTACCTCGGAGAACATCCGGTGGGAGGAACTGTCTGTGAAGGTAGGACACCAATACTTAAACTAAACAGATCCAGGTGTTTGTCACTAACTGGGTCTGGATTTCTCCTAAATGCACCATTATAGCATCACACAGCGCTCATTAGCATATTACAACTTGTGAAGTCAGTGATGGAGTGGGGGGGTTCATGGTGATACCTGTAAGTGACAGTTTTAACATGTATGAATTTTACAGTCCGTGTGTTTATCCCTCTGTAGGAATGTAAGGAGTTCGGGGGGGTGTTTGAGGGCTCGGCTTGTGGCCCCCTCGGCCCCTTCGTCCCCGACGTCCTGTTTTGGTCCGTCATCCTCTTCTTCACCACCTTCTTCCTCTCCTCCTTCCTCAAACAGTTCAAGACCAAACGGTTCTTCCCCACCAAGGTAGGAGAGCATGGAGGCAGAGCGGGGGAGTGTGTTTCAGGCTGGAGAGTGGGAGGGGCGGGCTGGATAGGGTTTAATAAACATATAAATTGTAATGTGAGTCGATGTCAGTATATCTGTGTGTTGTGTTCAGGTGCGCTCCACCATCAGCGACTTCGCCGTGTTCCTCACCATCACCGTCATGGTGCTGCTGGACTACCTGGTGGGAGTTCCCTCTCCAAAGCTGCACGTTCCCGACCGCTTCCAGGTAACCAGGGACTCACCTGAGGGTTCACTTAACGGGTTCTGGGTTCTCATCTCTGTGAAGGAGCGTGTGGATGCTGCTCAGAAAAGAAAGGGGCTACACAACTCATTTTTAGAATCACGTTCCCGTTGTTTTAGACTGCTGTTTTATTTATCTAAAATAAACATGTTTTTTATTCCTTATCTTTCATTCATTTATTCTTGATTGTTGTTTAATTCTTCATTATTTTGTTGGTGTTATTTTAAAGTTGGAATTAAATCATGTTTTTTGTTGTTCTGATGGAAGACAACAAGCTCTTGCTCTGATTGGTTAGCTGGCCAGCTCAGTTGCGATTGGCCAACTGCTCAGAGATGTCCCGCCCCTTAGCCTATCAGTACACTGTGAAGTGCTAGCCAATAGTCACTCTGTTCCCGCAGTAAACAAATAAGAACCAGGTCTCTTTCATCGCTGGGTTTTATTTTTACTGAAGGCTTCTTTTCATTTTACTTTCAGGGGTGAAAAAATGTGAAGCTTCTTTAAATAATCCTCAGTAAAAGCTTTGAATGTGTAGAAAAATAGACAGGACTTTATCCCGGCAGGATGCACTTCTAAAGGACGGAGATATAACATCAAATAAACCACATTTATTTCTAGATGTTACATCAGTGTTCCTGTGAGGGAACAGCTCAGAGGTCAGAGGGGAGCTTTCTCTCTCAGATTACACCGTGTACTCTACATGTGTACTGTACATGTGTACTGTACATGTGTACTCTACATGTGTACTGTACATGTGTACTCTACATGTGTACTCTACATGTGTTTTTCTGGGTCAGGTTCTTGTGTTATTACAGAGTTCAGCTGCAGGATGGGAACAGTTTTTAAAGAGAGACGCTGAAGCAGGAATGAGGAGATGTGTAATATTGAATCAGTAAAACATTTCATATCCTTACAGTACATTTATCTGCTTTTATCCAAAGAGACTCACAAGAAGTGCAAAAGAAATAGAGAACCAAAACCAGAACAACAAGGAGAGGTCAGATACAGTGACTTTAAACCAGTCCTACCATGGGTTAGTAACAAGGCCTACACTAACTCTATAAAGAGTGTAACTGCTAAGATGTAATGGAAGCAGCTTCCAGCGACGGACGGTCGGAGGGCGTTACAAAACCAGGAACACAAACAGACAGATGTTGTTTGTACTTAGATTTTCGTTCCTCCTCAATCTCTTAGGATAGAAATGTAACCCTTTAAGGGAAGGTTAGGAAACACTGATCACAGTAACCAAATGTGGATCAGTCCGCCGCTGGAAATAGTCCCATATTAATCCGCTCTCTGTTTATGAAACAGCATTCAGTTTGTTTTTCCCTTCAGTGATATTGCATTTTTAATATGGTCAAAGGTTGGGAACGAGGGTGTAGAGCACCAAATGTGGATCAGTCTCTGCAGAAAATAGACCCTCACAAGCGCAGATTTCCTTTATTTTTCTGGATAAAAAACCTCAATTAGACATAGTTTAAAAAACTCACCAAAACTTTTCCGACCATGAGACTCCATATCTGGGTGGTGTGGAAACATGTCAGGATAGTGTTTTTATTTTAGAATAAACGCCGCTGTTTTCCTTCTCTGCTCAGCCCACGTCCAGCTCTCGCGGCTGGCTGATCTCTCCTCTGGGGACGAACCCGTGGTGGACGCTGCTGGCGGCGGCGGTCCCCGCGCTGCTCTGCACCATCCTCATCTTCATGGACCAGCAGATCACCGCCGTCATTGTCAACAGGAAGGAGAACAAGCTGAAGGTCAGGAGCGTGTGTGCGTCTCTCTTTAGTGTCCCCTGGACTCCAGCTATGTGCGTCTGTCTTTAGTGTCCCCTGGTCTCCAGCTGTGTGCGTCTCTCTTTAGTGTCCCCTGGACTCCAGCTGTGTGCGTCTGTCTTTAGTGTCCCCTGGGCTCCAGCTGTGTGCGTCTCTCTTTAGTGTCCCCTGGGCTCCAGCTGTGTGCGTCTCTCTTTAGTGTCCCCTGGACTCCAGCTGTGTGCGTCTCTCTTTAGTGTCCCCTGGGCTCCAGCTGTGTGCGTCTCTCTTTAGTGTCCCCTGGTCTCCAGCCGTGTGCGTCTCTCTTTAGTGTCCCCTGGTCTCCAGCTGTGTGCGTCTCTCTTTAGTGTCCCCTGGTCTCCGGCTGTGTGCGTCTCTCTTTAGTGTCCCCTGGTCTCCAGCTGTGTGCGTCTCTCTTTAGTGTCCCCTGGTCTCCAGCTGTGTGCGTCTCTCTTTAGTGTCCCCTGGTCTCCGGCTGCGTGCGTCTCTCTTTAGTGTCCCCTGGTCTCCAGCTGTGTGCGTCTCTCTTTAGTGTCCCCTGGTCTCCAGCTGTGTGTGTCTCTCTTTAGTGTCCCCTGGTCTCCGGCTGTGTGCGTCTCTCTTTAGTGTCCCCTGGTCTCCAGCTGTGTGCGTCTCTCTTTAGTGTCCCCTGGTCTCCAGCTGTGTGCGTCTCTCTTTAGTGTCCCCTGGTCTCCGGCTGTGTGCGTCTCTCTTTAGTGTCCCCTGGTCTCCAGCTGTGTGCGTCTCTCTTTAGTGTCCCCTGGTCTCCGGCTGTGTGCGTCTCTCTTTAGTGTCCCCTGGTCTCCGGCTGTGTGCGTCTCTCTTTAGTGTCCCCTGGTCTCCGGCTGCGTGTTGTTTTTTTCTTAAACTTCTTTTGTCTGTATGCATGTCCGTCGTGTAAATATGAAATGTGAATATCACTGAGTAATGCGTGGGTTCCTGTGTTTGGGCTGCAGAAGGGCTGTGGCTATCACCTGGACCTGCTCATCGTGGCAGTGATGCTGGGCGTCTGCTCCATCATGGGCCTGCCGTGGTTCGTGGCGGCGACCGTGCTCTCCATCTCGCACGTCAACAGTCTGAAGCTGGAGTCGGGCTGCGCGGCGCCCGGAGAGCAGCCCAAGTTCCTGGGCATCAGAGAGCAGCGCGTCACCGGGTTCATGATCTTCTTCCTGATGGGCTGCTCCGTCTTCATGACCTCCGCCCTGAAGGTGAGCTCACACCTGTCAGAGATGGTTTCTGACACTTCACTAATACAGCACTTTGTCCGCTCTCCCTGCAGTATCAGCATGTGTTTGTTCCCTCTCTTCTGTCTTAGCTGATCCCCATGCCGGTCCTGTACGGAGTCTTCCTCTACATGGGAGTGTCCTCGCTCAAAGGCATCCAGGTCTGTGCGTCCTGCTGCATTACATCGCATCTAATCAGCAGCAATGAATGCTTTCAACCACGAAAGACTATCTGAAGAGGAAGAATCCATTTATTGTGTGTGTGTGTGTCTCCTACAGCTGTTTGACCGCATCAAGCTGTTCTGCATGCCGGCCAAACACCAGTCGGATCTGATCTACCTGCGCTACGTGCCGCTGTGGAAGGTGCACGTGTTCACCTGTGTGCAGCTCACCTGCCTCATCGTCCTCTGGGTCATCAAAGCCTCGGCCGCCGCCGTGGTCTTCCCCATGATGGTGAGAGGACACACTGCAGCAACGCTACTTTGACCTGAGCACAGTATCTGAGACCCTCTTCTGGTCTCCTCTCCCTGCAGGTCCTGGCTCTTGTGTTCATCCGGAAGCTTCTGGACTTCTGCTTCACGAAGAGAGAGCTGAGCTGGCTGGATGACCTGATCCCGGAGAGCAAGAAGAAAAAGGAGGACGACAAGAAGAAGAGGGAGAAGGAGGTGAGAAATAGTTCATCCACACCATTACTCCCATTACAAATGAGAAAGGATACCCTGTATATCTACCGAGGTCATGTATGATGCTTCTGAAGCCGACAGTTTATAATAACTCTCTGCCAGAAGGGACACGAAGGTCGCTTTTGAGGTTCAGAACAAGGTACTATATTTGAAAATGGTTTTGAGATTTTCTTTTTATTCAGAATTTGAGATTTTCAGAAAAAGTCAGAATTAGAGTTTTTTTCAGAAAGAGGTTTGAATTTTGAGACTTTCAAAATGAAGTCTGAATTGTTAGAATACTTTTTTCAAAATAAAGTCTGAATTTTTAGAATACTTTAAAATGTTGACTTTTAAAACATTTTGATTTTTTTCCTAAAAAAATCCAGATTTTATAAAAAGTAAACGTGCTTTTGGGAATAAAGTCAGAATTTTCAGAATATTAAGAAAAAAGACAGAATGCACAAATTCTTTCAGAAAAAAGTAAAACATTTAAGATTTTGAGAATTTCAAATGAAGTCAGACTTTATTGAATCCCCCCCCCCAAAAGAAAATCATAATTTGAGGTCTTGAGTAAAAAGCAGCATTGTAAACTAATTGATTCTCAGCTCCTCTGTCAGTGACTGCAGGAGAACATGAGACTGGTAAATCTGATCTGAGGACATGTTTAATACCTCTGGAGAGTCTGGAGGAGTAGATGCTCTGCTGTGAGGAGCTACAAGAAGAACCAGAACATGTGGGCCGGTCTGCAGACTGAAGCTCCTGTGGACACTTTAGAATAACTCTCACTGACTGAAGACTAGATGTCCCCAGTAATGACATATATACACTGTGTGTGTGTGTGTGTGTGTGTGTGTGTGTGTGTGTGAAGGATGCTGAGAGGATGATGGAGGAGGTGGAGGAAGATGCTCCGTACGACATCAGCTTCCCAATTCAATCCCTGAAGGGACGGTGAGTCTGACATCACTGCTATCCCTGTAGATACGCTGCAGCACAGATTATATATATTGTGTGTGTGTGTGTGTGTGTGTGTGTGTGTGTGCGCAGTGCGGACCCCTCTGAGGTGAACATCTCAGATGAAATGTCCAAGAGTGGCATCTGGAGGTCGATGAACTGTGACAGCGGCAGAGCTCTGAAACGCTGCAGCAGGTGAGAGACGGTTTAGTTTATATCATTTATTGTTCTCCTCTAATTCTCCTCCGTTTCATTATCCTCCAAAGCAGCTCTTTTTGCCCTAAAACAAATAAACTAATATTTGTTGAAGGTTGCTTTAATTAATTATGAAAGCAAAGATCAATAATAATATAAAGATAAGAACATCCAATAATAATCAAATAAACCAAAAGAGAAAACGAACATATTTGTATCAACATGAGGTAAAAATAATGAAATGATTCTAATAAGTTGAATATTTACTCAGTGGAGATAAAAGGTCTTTTGATTTACAGACACAAAAAATCCTCAAAGGCAGCTTTAATGTAACGCTCAGGAAGTGGAAACCCTCTGACCCGTGAGCCACATTTACGGACGGATGAATAAATCACGAACACGCCGACGCCTTCCAGTTGTTCGATGTTGGTTTTCAGACTACGAGTCGATCGATTGATTTCTACAAGTTGGAGCACTCAGCTAATTGTCAAAGTATAAAGGATATGCCCCCCCCCCCTTAACCTGTGCTTGTGTTATATTATACTTGTTAAACACAGTAGTATTTTATAAACCCAATGTCAAATAAATTCAGTCAATAAAACATTTCCTAACAAAAAGAAGCTCGGGGGCTTCAGTCTGAGGCTGCTGTTGTGAGGATGAGCTGCTGTCTGTCTCTGAAAGCATGTTCAATTATCAAGAATAATTCACCTACGTTCCGTTGATTCAACAAACTCAGGACTTTGAAGTATTTTCTAAATGTGACGTTTGAAGCTTCATTTGAAATCCTCAAAAGATGTCTTAAAGATATATTTTTTAAGATGTAAAAAACGATATTAAAACTATTGTGATCGATGTGCAAGACCCGTATTTATTCCTGAGGTAAAACTGAATTATCCTGACCCATAAGTTGAGTGAAGCTGCTGCTGTGTTGCAGTCAGGAGAAGCTGCCGAGCGTGCAGATCAGCGTGGAGAACGAGGACGGGCGCCGAGTCGTGGACGCTGAGACCTCGTTGTGATGCAGCGCCGGCCTCCGCCAGCAGGGAGCGCTGCAGGAGGAGAGAACCGCCGATCACTGAGGGGGAACAGCCAATCAGGCTTCAGCTCACCGTCGGTTAATTTTGTCATCGTTTTAAGATGAAACACGGAGAGCCCAGGAGCCGCCGCGCGGAGAAACAAGTCCCTCCGTTTGTTTGGTCAGGTTCCAGAAACCTGAGCGACCTTTTAATCATTGTTTTAACGAGGCTCCTCACCTCAGACCGCTTTAATTTAATCCATCGTGTGTGTGTGTGTGTGTGTGTGTGTGTGTGTGTGTGTGTGTGTGTGTGTGTGTGTGTGTGTGTGTGTGTGTGTGTGTGTGTGTGTGTGTGTGTGATCACTGTTGTGACTGAGTGACGTCCCTGCTCATGGAAATTTTAATAAATTCAGTTTGGTGACGACCGTAAAATCTGACGCTTTATTTATTAAAGTGAATTCTGATTCCGGGTTCGTGACAGAATCAGTTCACCTCATTCATGCAGAGCAGCACCACCCGCTTTGGGAAGGTAACACACACACTGTTGGCCATCAGGAGCAAAGCTGACCATTCTCCCTCTCAGTGGAGCCTGGTGACTTTAAACTCTTTGTGAATAAGGATTCATTTACTCAGAGATCTGTCGGTCGCTTCTTGGACCCGCGGCTGTCCTCCTCCGTTATCGTCCCGTGAGGGAATGCACTTTGAGCTCAGCTGTACGTTTATGATGCTGTGCAATCATTTAGCTCCACTATCTCTTAGAGCTGCCGTCAAGGTTGTTCGCTATGGGCTCATCGAGTCCTCTCAGGCTCGGGAAAAATAAGGACAGCAGAAAAGAAATCCTGATAGAAACACAGGAGTATATCAGTGTGTAGAGTCTCTACTTTAAAGAGTCCTCTCCTGCTGATGTTCAGGTGTATATCAGTATGTAGAGTCTCTACTTTAAAGAGTCCTCTCCTGCTGATGTTCAGGTGTATATCAGTATGTAGAGTCTCTACTTTAAAGAGTCCTCTCCTGCTGATGTTCAGGTGTATATCAGTATGTAGTGTCTCTACTTTAAAGAGTCCTCTCCTGCTGATGTTCAGGTGTATATCAGTATGTAGTGTCTCTACTTTAAAGAGTCCTCTCCTGCTGATGTTCAGGTGTATATCAGTATGTAGAGTCTCTACTTTAAAGAGTCCTGCTGATGTTCAGGTGTATATCAGTATGTAGAGTCTCTACTTTAAAGAGTCCTCTCCTGCTGATGTTCAGGTGTATATCAGTATGTAGTGTCTGTACTTTAAAGAGTCCTCTCCAGCTGATGTTCAGGTGTATATCAGTATGTAGAGTCTCTACTTTAAAGAGTCCTCTCCTGCTGATGTTCAGGTGTATATCAGTATGTAGTGTCTCTACTTTAAAGAGTCCTCTCCTGCTGATGTTCAGGTGTGTATCAGTATGTAGAGTCTCTACTTTAAAGAGTCCTCTCCTGCTGATGTTCAGGTGTATATCAGTATGTAGTGTCTCTACTTTAAAGAGTCCTCTCCTGCTGATGTTCAGGTGTATATCAGTATGTAGTGTCTCTACTTTAAAGAGTCCTCTCCTGCTGATGTTCAGGTGTATATCAGTATGTAGAGTCTCTACTTTAAAGAGTCCTCTCCTGCTGATGTTCAGGTGTATATCAGTATGTAGTGTCTCTACTTTAAAGAGTCCTCTCCTGCTGATGTTCAGGTGTATATCAGTATGTAGTGTCTCTACTTTAAAGAGTCCTCTCCTGCTGATGTTCAGGTGTATATCAGTATGTAGAGTCTCTACTTTAAAGAGTCCTCTCCTGCTGATGTTCAGGTGTATATCAGTATGTAGAGTCTCTACTTTAAAGAGTCCTCTCCTGCTGATGTTCAGGTGTATATCAGTATGTAGTGTCTCTACTTTAAAGAGTCCTCTCCTGCTGATGTTCAGGTGTGTATCAGTATGTAGAGTCTCTACTTTAAAGAGTCCTCTCCTGCTGATGTTCAGGTGTATATCAGTATGTAGTGTCTCTACTTTAAAGAGTCCTCTCCTGCTGATGTTCAGGTGTATATCAGTATGTAGAGTCTCTACTTTAAAGAGTCCTCTCCTGCTGATGTTCAGGTGTATATCAGTATGTAGAGTCTCTACTTTAAAGAGTCCTCTCCTGCTGATGTTCAGGTGTATATCAGTATGTAGAGTCTCTACTTTAAAGAGTCCTCTCCTGCTGATGTTCAGGTGTATATCAGTATGTAGTGTCTCTACTTTAAAGAGTCCTCTCCTGCTGATGTTCAGGTGTATATCAGTATGTAGAGTCTCTACTTTAAAGAGTCCTCTCCTGCTGATGTTCAGGTGTATATCAGTATGTAGTGTCTCTACTTTAAAGAGTCCTCTCCTGCTGATGTTCAGGTGTGTATCAGTATGTCGTGTCTCTACTTTAAAGAGTCCTCTCCTGCTGATGTTCAGGTGTATGCCAACTCTGTTGTGATTGATCGACCGATTAGTGATGTCACTATGTCACATTGCACATGATGCTTAAAGGAGTGTATTCTCAAAAGGAAAAGTCCTGATCCATAAATCTTAATGTTTATTTGAGAAATTTGCATAAAGCCGACATTCACACCCACAGTTATTAGATGCATCGCTATAAAGAGGACATCAATAAAATAGAAACAGAATGTTATTGTGTATAAATAATGTTAGAGCCGGGAGAGCGAGCAGAGCAGCGTCAGCAGCAGACCGACGGACACACCATTCCTCTGGGACCCTGCAACAGAAAGCACTGGAGATGTTTTCCTGCTCACGGATTTCTTCTGAATGGTGATTTTGATTTTGATAGTGACTGACCTCCATGCAGCAGCAGCTTCTCCGTGACGCTCAGAGAGCCGTTGTGCGGCGCCGGCTCGATCTGCAGCACTTTGCACATCAGAGGGTAGATGTGGATGCTGTCGAACGGCTCCGACAGGAAGTTCTTCTTGAAGTCGGGTCCCAAGGCCCAGAAGATCGTCTTCATGTCCATCTCGCCGTTATGGAAGCCGTGGTCGCCTTTATTCACGTACACGATTAACCTCTGGGGGAACAAAGTGTTATCACCACATCCTGACTTCAATACACATGTAGTTCTACACAGAGCTGCAGGGATGCTGTATTTCTGTGTTGGTCCCTGAAGGCAGCATCTCTGGTCCAATGGGACTCCTTGTGATTTTGGATTAGTTCAGCAGATAATCTCCACATATCAACACCTGTTCATGATTTCTGAAGTAACAACCTGACGTTAGGCTATAGAGGAACTACAGCACAGTCACATGACTTCATGTCTCCACCGCTAAGCTAACGGCGGCTAATGTTGGGCTATAAAGGAACTACAGCACGGTCACATGACTTCACGTCTCCACCGCTAAGCTAATGTTGGGCTATAAAGGAACTACAGCACGGTCACATGACTTCACGTCTCCACTGCTAAGCTAAAGGAGGCTAATGTTGGGCTATAGAGGAACTACAGCACGGTCACATGACTTCACGTCACCACCGCTAAGCTAAAGGAGGCTAATGTTGGGCTATAAAGGAACTACAGCACGGTCACATGACTTCACGCCTCCACCGCTAAGCTAAAGGCGGCTAATGTTGGGCTATAAAGGAACTACAGCACGGTCACATGACTTCACCTCACCAACGCTAAGCTAACGTCGGCTAATGTTGGGCTATAAAGGAACTACAGCACGGTCACATGACTTCACGTCTCCACTGCTAAGCTAAAGGAGGCTAATGTTGGGCTATAATGGAACTACAGCACGGTCACATGACTTCACCTCACCACCGCTAAGCTAAAGGAGGCTAATGTTGGGCTATAAAGGAACTACAGCATGGTCACATGACTTCACGTCTCCACCGCTAAGCTAAAGGAGGCTAATGTTGGGCTATAAAGGAACTACAGCACGGTCACATGACTTCACGTCTCCACTGCTAAGCTAAAGGAGGCTAATGTTGGGCTATAATGGAACTACAGCACGGTCACATGACTTCACCTCACCACCGCTAAGCTAAAGGAGGCTAATGTTGGGCTATAAAGGAACTACAGCACGGTCACATGACTTCACGTCTCCACTGCTAAGCTAAAGGAGGCTAATGTTGGGCTATAATGGAACTACAGCACGGTCACATGACTTCACCTCACCACCGCTAAGCTAAAGGAGGCTAATGTTGGGCTATAAAGGAACTACAGCATGGTCACATGACTTCACGTCTCCACCGCTAAGCTTATTTCAGACCAACAACCAAAAATGCATTCAGAAACCATTGGCCTCCAGACCAGGGGACAGGAAGTGAGGAAATGCTGCGGAGTTGTTTCACAAATTCAAAGAGGGTGATATCAGATGATAAAGCGGATCGGATTGGCGGTAAATGGACTTACGGAGTTCAGGTTGAATCCCAGATCGGCGACCACCACGATGGACGGCAGCCGCTCACTCTTGGCGAGATGGAAGTTCTCTGGGAACTCGTTCTTCTTGTACACCGTCAGATTGGGAGCCTTGGACAGAGCGTCAAACACGTCCTGCTCCCTCCCGGGCCGCGGCGTCAGGATGCCGAACCCGCCATAGTCAAGGATCTCGAAGCTGGCGAGCTGGATCAGGTTCAGGTACTTGTTGAGGACTATCTCCTCCACTTGCGGACGCTTCTTCACCGTGGTCATGCCGTGGTCGGAGGTGAGGATGACGTTCAGGCTGTCGCTCAGGTGCTGGCGGTCGATGGCCTCCCGCAGGTATCCGATGGTGCGGTCAATCTGCCGGATCATGGACTTCCTGTCGGGGTGGTCGGGGCCTTTGGCATGGCCCACCCGGTCCGGCTCTCCGAAGTACAGTGTGACCAGGTGGAAGTCCTCCTCGGAGAACCAGCTCAGCACTGTGTCGATGTTCTGCTTCCACTCGGTCTCGTTGGCGGGGCGCGTTTCCTCCACCACCACCCGGTTCACCGCCTGCCCGCTGTAGTTAGCGGCGCCGCCCGGGAAGTAGAAGGAGCCGGTCTTCAGACCCTGAAACACCGAGGAACATAGCGGACTGACTGAGCATTTCAACCTGGTTCAATATGAATGTATTTTAAAAATCTGGAAATAATAACATGTGTCAGCTGTTTCGATCTTCTCTCAAATCAAAATACTTTGTTACTTTTTCTTCCCCAATGATAAAACCTTTCCCACATATCTTGTCATTTAGATGCTGTAGCTCCTATTTTATTCCCGCTGACCAGCTGTGCGTCTCACCTGGTTCTGGGCTGTGATCCAGAGCGGCAGGACCCCGTTATCCCACCACTCAGACCGGGTCAGCGTCTGCCGGTGAGGGACCTTCAAGTTCGTCTTGGCGTCGAACATCATGTTGTGGACGACCTCGTGGTCCTCCACCCATCTGCCTGGAGAACAGGAAACAGCAGGTCAGACTTTTCAACATGAGGACTCATTTACAGAGAGGCTTTTATTCTGAAGGGTTTCCAGGAAACAGGAGGTCAGACTTTACAACATGAGGACTCATTTACAGAGAGGCTTTTATTCTGAAGGGTTTCCAGGAAACAGCAGGTCAGACTTTACAACATGAGGACTCATTTACAGAGAGGCTTTTATTCTGAAGGGTTTCCAGGAAACAGCAGGTCAGACTTTTCAACATGAGGACTCATTTACAGAGAGGCTTTTATTCTGAAGGGTTTGCAGGAAGCATCAGCCTGTGTCTCCCACACACACTGAGGCCTGCACAATAAAGGAGCAGCAGGTATATGAAGAGCTTCTCCCCCCCAGCTGTCACCTGGCTGAACTCTGAACAACAGTATTGATATTTGTATACTGGTTGATATCCATTCTGTGGACAGTGTGTATTATACTGTATCTTTTTATAGCTGGTTTATAGTCTTTCCCATTTCTGTACTGCTGTTAAATAATTGTTATACCTCCTTAAAGTGTTCATACTGTACATACATTCAGTTTGTTTGTATCTGTCACATGTGTATAAATATATTTATACATATTATATATATTTATATACTATATAATATATATTATATGTATTTATATAATATATATTATATATTATATGGTGTATAAATATATAATATATATATTATATGGTGTATAAATATATATTTATATACCATATAATATATATATATATTATATGTATTTATATAATATATATATATTATATATTATATAAATATATATATTATATATTTATACACCATATAATATATAATATATATAATATATATTTATACACCATATAATATATATATATATTATACATGAACAACTCTGCACTTTCTAAGTTGAAATAAAACAATATAAATCTATTTAAAGAAGTGCACCTTCATGTATGTGTTGATGTGCTAAAACACTAAGTTAATATATCAAATATTGCATTTTAAAATGTAAATAAAAATCATTTAAAATAAAGATAAAACAAAACATGGAATATTTATTTTAAAATTGTAGATATAAATAATACATTTTAAATATTAACATTAAAGATATAACTTAAAACAAATCACAACAAAGAAATGGATTAATAAATGTTGAAAGAACACGGAATAAATATGGAATATATTAATGTGCTTTATGTGAAAACAATAAATCCCAAATAAAAGACGTTATTATTGTGAACGGATTCTCACCGGAGACGGTGGTGAAGTGAGAGGGGGAGGTCATGGTGAGCATGGGGGGGGTGATGTACTTGGCACGGACCCCGTCCTTCCCCAGCTGGTCCAGGTGAGGGGTGTCCACGTCCTGGTCGTAGTCCCACCTGAAGCCGTCGAATGAAATCAGCAGCAGCCGGTTCCTCTGCCCGGATGCTGCCTTGCTCAGCGGCACGGCGGCAGCACTGCTGACCGAGAGCAGCAGGAAGAGCTGCAGCCTCCGGTCCATGCTGCACCTGTCTGTGTGAGGACACCTGTCTGTGTGAGGACACCTGTCTGTCTGAGGCTCACTTTTCTCTCTGCACACTGACGCACACCTGTCTGCACACAAACCTGTCTGAGGCTCACCTGTCTGTCTGTACACCTGTGTGGCTCCGCCTGCAATCACCTGTCTGTGGTGCTCTAACGCAACTGAGCACATTTACTGAAGAACCAAACTCAAATTATTCAAAATTTCCTTCAAATCTTTGATTATTACGAAAATATTTTGGGAAAATCTGTAAAACCTTAAAGTTTTACGTTTTTTAAAATCTAAAATATCTTTGATCTCTTATCATGACTTACTTTTTCAAAATATTGCTAAATATTCAGACTTTTTTCTTTACATTTTTAAATGTGTTCAATATTACAACTTTCAAAACATTTCTTTCATCTCAAAATACTAGATTTTTGTTCTTGAAATATTTACTTTTTTGTCCCTTTCTTGTTTCTTTTGAGATTAAGAAACATGTATTTAAAAATCTGGAAAAACCTCATTACATTTTTATAGTCAGTTTGATGTTAAATCGAGCTGAAAATCTTGACTTCAAAAAACATTTTGCATTTGAATTGTGATGGAGTATTTCCAGACCACAGAAGCTCAGAAGTACAGGATCAGAGTACCTGAGTGTGTTTAATGTGTAACTGTGATACAGATCAGCGGTGAAGGACGGGACCTTCCACTATCGGCAGGAAGCGATTCTATCATGGATCATCAGCACTCTGTGACCCGGCTGATAACAGGTATCACAACACCATGACGGGCCTAAACACTTCACTGGGCAGTCGATAATAATGAAGGATGTTTAAATCATACTGGGTCAATGAAACCGATTCTGATGGAGAGAGACTCTACAGGTGGTTAAAAACATGGGTATATATAATAGATATACGAAAAGTATATCAATCGTATACGGCAGCGTGCTTTGACAAAAATGTATATGTGTTGACTCAGCATTTCCCAATTATTAAATCATAAAAACCTCATATCTGTGTCTTAGTCCTAATCTGATTATACTAATATGATGATGATGGTTACACAACCGCCAGATCATGACTCAGGTGAAGGTCAGGTGTTTCAGTATTATAGAAGTCAGTGTTTTATTGATGCGAGTTAATGTTAAATATCGGCTTCAGAAAATGTGAATCACTGTTTATTAAAAAGAAAGATCTGGTTATGCAGTAGGTTTAAGATAAGATGCACCCTATTTTCTTTGCAGCAGCAATATAAATCAACAATTGTACCATAAAAACATCTCAGAATAGACAACAGAATTGATTTTGAGTCCTGATTCAAACACTGATGATTGCCCGTTCAAATGAACACTCCCAGATCAGAGATGGATGTATTCAGTGTCAGAAACAGACTGCGCTTATTAAGTCTAATACTCTTATGTAAAAGGAACATGCAACAAAATATGAGAAACAATCTATAACATGTAGGAAAAAAGAAAGTATAAAAATAGGCCTACTTACTGTACAGTAAAAAAGGGAATATCCTCTCAGGATCCCCAACAACAATCAAAACCACTCCAGAACCCTTTCTATTGTCCACATAGGCTATAATGCTTATTAAAGCAACGTATCCAACTGTGCACATTGCCCAACATCTGCAGGTTAGCATCCAGCAGTTTCTAGGCGCTGGGGACCCCTACTATACATTTCTAACATCAAACTTTGGAGTCCTCAACATGTCCGGGTTCACAGCAGGACTCTGAGCTGCAGACTGACTAAATAGGAGTGGAGAAAACGGGGTGGCTAGAGATTGGGGAGAAACAGCTTCAGGTTCAAATGGTTGTAAACAATAGAGGTTTAATTTCTAAAATCTCACATTTTGATTTTTTGTTTGTTTCTCCGTCTTCAGGCTTGTAGTTACACTCCGGTTCAGCAGGGGGCGGCACCTTTAAACGTTTCCTTTAAAAACGCCATTATAAAAACAGAAGAAGAAGATTTTTGACGGAATTACTTCCGGTGCATGATGTTCACGTTTTAATGTCCTTGGTGGATTTCTCCTTAAAAAATGCGATAAATATCCCTTAATACACACTTCGTTTTGTTCCTCCGGATATCTGACGGCAGCGGGAGTTTGCTCCGGATCCAGTGAGACGGTATGTGTCGCGAAAAACACAATAATACTAAGAAATAACCTCTGTTGTTTTCTGTTAGCATGAAGCTAACGTTAGCATGTGGACAGTGTTTTATAAGGAATGTGAAGCTTCTCTTTCTGAGGCTTTTACTCAAGTACAAGATCTGTGTACTTCTACTTTACTCAAGTACAAGATCTGAGTACTTCTACTTTACTCAAGTACAAGATGTACAAGACCTGAGTACTTCTACTTTACCCAAGAACAACATCTGAGTACTTCTACTTTTACTCAAGAACAAGATCTGAGTACTTCTACTTTACTCAAGTACAAGACCTGAGTACTTCTACTTTACTCAAGTACAAGATCTGAGTACTTCTACTTTACTCAAGTACAAGACCTGAGTACTTCTACTTTACTCAAGTACAAGACCTGAGTACTTCTACTTTACTCAAGTACAAGACCTGAGTACTTCTACTTTACTCAAGTACAAGATCTGAGTACTTCTACTTTTACTCCTTTACATGAAACTGTCAGCTACCAGTTAGCCTGACACATTATGATGTTCCAATAACTTTAGGGACCATGAAACTAATTTTACCTTGAAGAAAGATTTGCTCTAGCTATAGTATATGTATATTTACACTATGTTATTATTAGTGTACTTCCCCATCAGGTGAAGACAACACACAGGCTCAGCAGGCTGGTGTGTTTCTGTTCTCCTCAGTGGAATCTCTTCTGCTCTGTTTTCTAGGAATGTCTTTATTTTGGAGTGTGAGGCCGGCGCTGACGTCTCTGTTTCACGGTGAGTGGAAACAAGAGAATCCCTTAGTTCTTATCTCCAAATCCTGCAGGGCTGCAGCACACACTTCATAAGACTACGCCTGATGAGCGTATATGAACTGACAGGGAGCATGTAATGTTAAAAGTAATGAGGTGGGGGGCTTCCTGGTGATATGTCACCTGCTGTGTCTCCCTTTGTAATTTCAATGTTCCCTCCCTGCAGCATCCCAGCATGCATCTCTCTGGTCGGGTCGCACCATGGCCACTCTGAACCAGATGCACCGTCAGGGGAAACCCAAAGCTCCTCCTCCGTCCGTCGGCGCCACGTTCGGCCGGCCGCAGCTAAAGGCCGTGGTTCTGAAGACCATGATCCGGAAACCCAAGAAGCCCAACTCGGCCAACAGGAAGTGCGCTCGGGTGCGCCTCTCCAACGGGAAGGAGGTGGTGGTGTTCATCCCCGGGGAGGGCCACAACCTGCAGGAGCACAACGTGGTGCTGGTGGAGGGGGGGCGCACGCAGGACCTGCCTGGGGTCAAACTGAAGGTGGTGCGGGGGAAATATGACTGTGCTCACGTGGTGAAGAAGACGCACTGATGAGTGTGTGTGTGTGTTATAAGTGTGTGTGATGTTGTGTAATAAATGAAGTGCCCATGAGAATCCGGATGCTGCTTTGGATGCAGAGAAACACTGCGAGGCTGGAAGAATGTGCACACAACCTTTCATGGTTCTATTATTTTACCTGTAAGATCTCAGAAAATATAGAAACATGTCTACTAGATCTGCAATCATGAAGTAAGTTTTCATGCAAAAATGCAGATTTTATTCTTTCCAATGTGAAGCTTTTCTCCGTTTCATGTCACATTAAAGTGAACCTGGTTGGCCACATAAACACCATACTGTTGATTTAGACAATAATCTGTAGAAACAAATACATGAAATGATGTTTTAGGTTCAGGTCTAAATTTCAGGGTAGGATAAAACTAATCTAACAAAGGGAAAAAGTCTTACAAATAAATACGACTTGTGCTCACGTGGTGAAGAACACACACTTCAAAATAGCATCCAGAAGAGGGCCATGTTTATACCCCAGTTGGTGCATTTTCGTGAGTTTCTGGGACTCAAAACAGACTTTTTGATCCTAAATATGTCAGAAATAGATCTTTATGGAGTGAAACAAAGAGATATACCTCTGTAAAAACCTTTTACTCTACTACACATACAGTCTGTAAATAGTGATATCTTCCAAATCAAGAGAAAAAATTGCCTACAAATATTTTAATAGAAGTTTAATTTTTCATACAAAAACAAGGTGTTCTAGTTTAGTCTCTAGAATATCTAATCATTTAAAATCTGTGTTCGTACCAAAGGGTGTTTATATAAAGGTCCATACCATCAGCTGAGAAGTACAACTGTCTCTAGTTCAGGCCTGGGTTACGATGCAGTTCTAACTGGGAAATGAGAGGACTGACCAGATGGAAACAGAAATCAAAGTCAGAGGGGAAGAGTGTGGAGAAACATATATCTATATTCAACACAAAGCAAGGTTAAGGTTTTATGAAATAGAGGAACAGTGTGGAAAGGTCCAGCGGTAACGAGCAGAGAAAACATTGGACACAGAAGTTTTAAATGCACACTTTTAGAAAACAGGTTTCTGTGATATGTGCCAGGAGACGGAAACAGTTGAGGCTACAGTAAAAGGGAAGTAGGAGAGTTGTGACAACCTCAGAGTTATATTGGTTTGGAGAAAGCACTCAGGGGAGAGGAGTTACACATATTTCGTTTTTTAAGAATGTCTGGTCTGGACGTTAAAACAGTACAATCCAGAGGGAGGCAGTAATGCAACACTGGATGCAAACTGCCGAAGAAGAACCCAGTTCTCTGCTAGTGGATCTAATGGAAGCTACTTGACGATCTAAAAACTGTCCAAACGTTCAGACCTGTTTCACCACTTGTTTCGCTGTCCCTTTTATGAAAACTACGTCAACAGTAAGTGTTGTTGTGTTCGTGGACGTTAACGCTTTAATTAGAGACTACATCAGCTGCTAAGCTAAGAGGACTGTCTGTGCCTGGTTGATGTCTGCCATATTTACCTGCCTTTTACCTAAGTAAGGTGTACTTTTGGTGATTTATACACTCCTGAAATTAGCCCAAATACTCCTGAATGGTTGTTGAGAACGGTTTCTTCCCTGAAGTGGGATAATCTTTCCAACTTCAATTGTAAAAATCCATTAAATTAACATTGAACGACAGAAATGTATTTTACGCTGAGGCAGCCGTTCAGGACCGCGTTCTGTTCTATGACGCCTGCACTAGCTAGCAAAGGCTAACCCAGTTAGCAGTTAAGGCGAAAGACAGAACATGTTCTGCTCCTGGAGGAATTTAAAACTGTCAATCATTTGGACCCTTTTTTAAAACCACATTGTGTGTCATCCCTTTTCCTGACACTACAGTAACAGTACGTGTTTTTGTGTTTCCGTGAAAATGTAGGCTATAATTTACGAATACAGCAGCTGCTAAATGCCTGTTAATTTCCGCCATATTTACCTGCCTTGTACCGAAGTAAGTGTATTTACACACTCCTGAAATGTACCTGAATACTCCTGAATGGTTTTTCAGAACTGTTTCTTTCCTGAGGCGGGATAATATTCCCAACTTTTATTCTAAAAATTGATTGAATTAACATTGAACGACAGCAATGAGTATTTCACAGAGGCAGCCGTTCAAGACCGAGTTCAGTTCTATGACGCCTGCGCTAGCTAACAAAGGCTAACACAGCTAGCATTTCAATAGAACATCTTATATGGTCGTAATCAGAGATGGGGAAAGTACTCAGGTCTTGTACTTGAGTAAAGTAGAAGTACTCAGGTCTTGTACTTGAGTAAAGTAGAAGTACTCAGGTCTTGTTCTTGAGTAAAGTAGAAGTACTCAGATATTGTACTTGAGTAAATTAGAAGTACTCAGGTCTTGTACTTGAGTAAAGTAGAAGTACTCAGGTCTTGCACTTGAGTAAAGTAGAAGTACTCAGGTCTTGTACTTGAGTAAAGTAGAAGTACTCAGATCTTGTACTTGAGTAAAGTAGAAGTACTCAGGTCTTGTACTTGAGTAAAGTAGAAGTACTCAGGTCTTGTACTTGAGTAAAGTAGAAGTACTCAGATGTTGTTCTTGAGTAAAGTAGAAGTACTCAGGTCTTGTACTTGAGTAAAGTAGAAGTACTCAGGTCTTGTACTTGAGTAAAGTAGAAGTACTCAGGTCTTGTACTTGAGTAAAGTATAAGTACTCAGATCTTGTACTTGAGTAAAGTAGAAGTACTCAGATCTTGTACTTGAGTAAAGTAGAAGTACTCAGATCTTGTACTTGAGTAAAGTAGAAGTACTCAGATCTTGTACTTGAGTAAAGTAGAAGTACTCAGGTCTTGTACTTGAGTAAAGTAGAAGTACTCAGGTCTTGTACTTGAGTAAAGTAGAAGTACTCAGGTCTTGTACTTGAGTAAAGTAGAAGTACTCAGATCTTGTACTTGAGTAAAGTAGAAGTACCAGAGTGTAGGAATACTCTGTCACAGTAAAAGTATTCTAAATGTTCCTCCAGTGAAAGTAGAAAGTACTCTCCTCTAAATGTACTTAAAGTAGCGACAGTAAAAGTAGTCATTGTCTGATTGGTCCATTTCAGAATAATATCTCTGATATGTTTTATAATGATTGATCATTAAGGTGTTCTCAGAGCTGGTAAAGGTGCAGCTAGTTTGAATGGCTTTGTATACTGCAGGGTAGCTGCTGGATTTACTGCAGGTGAACTACAGTCTGATTTAAGGGGTTATATTTACCATCAGTAATCCTATTCTAAAAGATAATTATACAATAATAAAGAAGCATTATTTATTGTATAATTCTGCAGCTGTTTTATACTTCATTTCAGTCAGTAAATATGAACTTGTTTGGCTGAACTATCCTTATTATTTTCCTCTCAATCACTTTTGCATGTTCAATAAAGCTACAGTATTTAAACTTGCATTTGGGTTGAATATCCTCAAACCCCCCAAAATAACTTATTCATCTAAGATTTTATCTGATTTACATGTCTGTGTGTCTCAGCCGTGAGGAGACGTCCAGCTTCAGGAGGAGCAGAGCATGACGAGATGAATGGGGTGAAAGCAGAACCACAAGGAGAGGATGAGGAGGGTCTTCCTGCTGAAGGTCAGGGCTACACCGGGTCATATTTTGTAAACGCTGTTAACATTATGAACTGTCATTTCTAGGAGTTTGCTTTACGGGTGGATTTTCTTACCTTTGGACAGCACCAGGCTAGCTGATCCCATCTGTTTCCAGTCATTATGCTAAGCTAAGCTAAACAGCTGTTGGCTGTAGCTTTATACAGAATCATAACACAGCTAGACGTTTTCTCTGGCTTTGGTGCAATTGCAAAAGTTATTTTGAAAACTAAAGACATAGAATATGTGCAGAATATTAGAATTTAGAGAGGGAGAGCTCTGCATGTACACTTGAACTGTTTTTGTCAATCAATCAATCAATCAATCAATCAATCAATCAATCAATCAAATACTTTTTTAATCCAAGGGGGAATTATAACTACTCATAAACACTAGTTGAAGTATGATTGTGCAATAAATGTTGAATGAGTGGGCAGCAGGTGATTAATCTCAGTCATTTCCTGCAGACATCAAGACCTCAAAAAAGAGACGCCCTCCACCCAAACTCGTGCACAGATGTTTGGTATGCAGCCGCATGTTCTCCCGGCCCTCTCGGCTGGCGGACCACATGACCATGCACACTGGAGAGAAACCGCACGGCTGCTCCGTGTGTGGGAAGAGTTTCGCCAATAAGACCAGCCTGGCGCATCACAAGCGCGTTCACACCGGTGAGAAGCCGTACTCCTGCGCGGACTGCGACGCCAGCTTCCGCCTGTACGGCTGCCTGGCGCGCCACCGGATGAAGCACACCGGGGAGCGACCGCACCGCTGCTCCACCTGCGGCCGCGGCTTCATCCGGCGCCGGTTTCTCCTGGAGCATGAGCGGACGCACACCGGAGAGAGGCCTTTCGGCTGCACGCTCTGCCCCAAAAGCTACCCTTCCCGGGCGTCGCTCAGCGAGCACCAGTGGAGCCACAGCTCCGGCAGCAGCTGCTCCGTCTGCGGGAAGGACTTCCCCACAGCTGGCTCACTCAGGGTGCACCTGAGGTTGCACGCCACCAAAAACAAAAAAACACACCAGTGCACGCTGTGCAGCCGCAGCTTCAGCAGACCCTACCTGATGAGGAAACACCTGCAGACGCACGACCTGCAGGAGGCAGAGGTGCTCACAGCTGCAGACAGAAACGTGAGTCACAGTTTAAACATCAGCCTGTCAATTCTGTTACTGAATTTTGTATTGATAAAATCCCCCCCTCATTTATATATATATTAAAAAAACACACTATCAAAAAATGTTGAGTGAGTGTATCAGGGTGTCAAACCTTCTACTTTATTTTTAGCACTTAAAGGTCAGTAATAGGGAACCTATTGAATTACATTTTCATTTGTTCATGGAGCGACAGTTTTATACATTAATGTGGAAAATCTTTTATTGACTTTTTTAATTAAATGACAAAAAAAGTTCGACTCTTTTTTTGTTAATTAATTTTTTTCTCAAATAATCGAAGAATTCAGACTTTTTTCAACAAAGAATCTAAATGTTGGACTTCTCAAAAAACGTTTTTCAAATCTTTACTTTTTTTTCAAAATTCAGATTTCTTTCTTAAAATCGCTAAATTATAAAATACTGACTTTTCATCTGGAAATCGAACTTGGCCTCCTCAGTGAGAGTTGATTATAACACAAGTTTCAGTCTGCAGTCCGGCTCAGATTTTCTGGTTCTTCTCGTAGCTCCTCACAGCAGAGCATCTTCACCTCCAGACTCTCCAGAGGTATTAAACATGTCCTCAGATCAGATTTACTGTCTCATGTCCTCCTGCAGTCTGTGACAGAGGAGCTGAGAATCATCTGAGTGTTTATAAAGCTGCTAGAGCTAAACCTGAAGAAGTGAGTGGGGAAAGGGCGGGGCTAAATCAAATGTCCGCACAGTTTCTCACAGATTATATGAGTCTGGATTTGTCCGTCTTAAACTATGTGAAATATATCTGAGCAAACTGAGCTGCAACCAAACAACAAGCGGTTTGTGCAGCGAACGCCAGATTAAAATCTACAACATGAGGAGCTGTGGTTTGTTTCAGGAGTTAAACATAAAGACTGAAGAGGAGGAAGAGGAGGTACAGATGGTGAAGATCGAGGAGGAAGGTCTGAACGAGCAGGTAATAAATTCAGCTTACGCTTTAACGATGGAGTCCTTTTCAATCAGTGTGTGGAGAACACACACACACACACACTCACTCACTCACTCTCACTCTCACTCTCACTCTCACTCTCACTCTCACTCTCACTCTCACTCTCACACACACACACACACACACACACACACACACACACTCTCTCTTTGTGTCTTTTTTGTCGTCTGAAAGTTAGACTGAATGGTTTCATGTTTTTGTTTTATTTTTCATTCTTTGAAATGTTCTGCTCTTGTTCATATTGTCTTTTTAAATATATGTCTTTTTTATAAATGTATATTTAAAAAACTTTGCTCTTTGTATTTTAATGTTTAATTTGGACGTTTTGCGTTTATTTATTAGCATTATTTGTGTTCTTCTTCGTCTTCTTCTTCTTGTTAATAATTAGCACCCCATCATGCATTGAGATTGAAAGAGCATAATCAAATTCATACATTGTGCAGACACTACAGGTGAATACTTTTATTCTTTCCAGGACTCAGAGGACCTTTCTCCCCCCGCAGAGTCCAGACCAGATGTCAATGAAGGCACCCCACTGTCGAAAGAGGAGGAAAGAGAGGAGGAGGAGGAGGAGGAGGAGGAGGAGGAAGGAGTTGTCAGCGGTTTAATAAACTCTGACGGGGAGGATGAGTCTCAAATCGGTACGTCTGCAGATATTAAAGAGGGCATATTCTGCTGGATTTTGGCAGACAGCAGGAGAGGGAGCACCACAGAGAGCAGAATAGATGAACAAAGCCTCTCTGATCCCTGAATGTGTCACTGACAGAACAAGTTGGCAGCTCAGAGACGGAGGCAGACGGGAAGAGCAAATACCGCTGTCGGGTCTGCGGTCGGGACTGCTTCAAGGCGTCAGCGCTGCAAAAACACCTGAGGATCCACTCCGGGGAGAAACCCTTCCAGTGCCCCACCTGCAAGAAGAGCTTCACACAGCAGGTGTGTTATTCATTCAAAGGACAGAGAAGAGGGTCATCTGTGCACAATCTATTCCACAGACATGTTCCCCTATTGAGAATACACCATAGCTCTAGGAATACCCATAATCCACAGTGATGACGTATTTCTGTGTTGGACCCTGAAGGCAGCATCTCCCTAGTTCAATGGGATTTCTCCATCTGATTTTGGATTATAACAGAAAATAATCTCGGTGTCAACAAACATTTCTGATAATTACACGTTTAGTTCAGCAGGATAATCTCCACAAGTTAACACCTCTTTATGATTTCTGAAGTAATAAGCTAATGTTGGGCTATAAAGGAACTACAGCACGGTCACATGACTTCACGTCTCCACCGCTAAGCTAAAGGCGGCTAATGTTGGGCTATAAAGGAACTACAGCACGGTCACATGACTTCACGTCTCCACCGCTAAGCTAAAGGAGGCTAATGTTGGGCTATAAAGGAACTACAGCACGGTCACATGACTTCACCTCACCACCGCTAAGCTAAAGGAGGCTAATGTTGGGCTATAAAGGAACTACAGCACGGTCACATGACTTCACGTCTCCACCGCTAAGCTAAAGGAGGCTAATGTTGGGCTATAAAGGAACTACAGCACGGTCACATGACTTCACGTCTCCACCGCTAAGCTAAAGGAGGCTAATGTTGGGCTATAAAGGAACTACAGCACGGTCACAGGACTGTTTTTAAATCCACCAGTGGGGTATTTACTGACGTATTTTGTGTGGTAGAATAAAACATTTAAGTCTCTTCAGCTTGTGTTAATCTCAGACCTTAATGACCAAAAACACATTCAGAAAACCATTGACCTTTAGACCAAGTTTTAGGAGCTTTATCATTTGTCAGGATTTAACCTGAAGCGTTGTGTTGCAGGTGCACATGACGGAGCACCAGAGGACCCACACCGGGGAGAAACCCTACAAATGCAGCACCTGCAACAAGAGCTTCACCTTCTCAAGCGCGATGCGACGCCACGAGCGGCAGCACTCGGGGGTTCGATTCCAGTGTACATTCTGCAGCAAGAGCTTCAGCCGCTCCCCGGAGCTCACCTGCCACATGAAAATGCACTCTGACGCGAGGCCATACTTCTGCCACATCTGCAAGAAGGACCTGAGCGGAGGGCGCTTCTTCCGCATGCACATGAAGAAACACGAGGTGACAAACTAGCCGCACGAAGGATCGACGGACAAAGACAATAATGCAGAAGTTGAAGCTTCAGAATGTGAAACGCCACAGCAGTGACTCTAAACCCAGGTCATCGATCCTTCAGTTGAATAAATCAACCGCCTCCATCTCAAACTGCAACACATCTGAAAGAGATTCTGCCTGATTCTCAAAGTATTCAGGGTTTGAATCTGCACCATGTCTGCACATTTGATCATAACTAAATCTGAAGATGAAGAAACACGAAGCGACTAACTCGCCGCGAGAAGGAGCGACAGACAGAAAACATAATGCAGAAGTTGCAGCTTCCGGAAGTGAAATGCCGCTGCAGTGATATTTAATCTACCAACAGCAGTAGTGTTGGCAAATCAGAATGTAGAGCAGCGTAATATCTGACCTGTGAGCATTTATTGTTCAGGTCCGTAAACACGAGTCGACAAACTCCCCGCGAGAAGGAGCGACGCTGCAGTAAAATCAAAAGCAGCTCAAACGGATTAGAGCTGCACGATTTGGAAGAAAGGTGTTTAATTAGTCTGATAATGCAATCCACTATGAGTCAAAATATTAGAGGAAATTAACATTTTTAAATTATTTAAAATAAGGATTTAATTTGCTATCTTATCTGCAACTCTACAATACTCCTTACTGTTTTATTTAAGAAAAGTTTGATTTCTGCTGCTGCTTTTGTCCTGCACCTGAAAATAAAGGCAGTTAACGTTATTCGATTATAGAAGAATCCTCAACGACTCGCTGCGTTCCAATAAAATGACTGAAACACTAAACTTTGTGTCATAGTGTTTTAAAATCTGGAAACTACCACAGGGATTTTAGCCTTTGCAGACCATGAACATGCACAAACACCTTTATATCACACTAGAGGAGAGGGTTCTTCAGGAAAAGAAAAATAGCCTTTATTATAAATATACTATCATGAACAGGATTTATTATTTAAACAATGTATTATTATTCCTGATTTGGACAATTTCAGGGTTATTGTGGATGCTGAGTTCATTTCTGACATGTTCAGGATCAAAAATTGCAGTTTTAACAAAGACAAATGCCCATATTTGTACTGTGTATACTGTACTAGACCTATTTTTTATACATTTTAGGTCCGTTTGGAAGATGTGGGGGACTCTGGATCATTTGGATTGGAAAAATAACGCTCAAAAGGCAATACGTTTCACCTTGTCCTCTCTATGACCAATGGTCGCAAACGTTGTAAAAATGAGCCCACAGAGAGTACACATATAGCCACTTTCTGGATAAAACTTTCATTGCTGATCCTGAAAAAGTCAGAATTCAGCATCCTCAATAACCCCCAAAAGACTCAAACAAAACACTTCAGGGTTCTGACCCTGCAGTAAAATAATGAACGTCTAATACACCGGAGACCTGTGTTTACGGAAGAGAGACGAGAGAGCTCTGCTGTGATTGGTTGAGATTGGCTGTGAGTGGTTGTGATTGGTTGTTCGTCTACACCTCAGGAGCGGTGCACACTGCGACGTTCCAAAAGTCACACTCATTTAAACAAAAGACAGCCTCAGAGGCAACTACTTTCACACAGTGGATTGGAGCAAACGCATCGCGGCATGTGTAACTGCAGCTTTAGTGACTATTACTCTTCCTCAGAAAAAAGCCCGGGAAGCTATAAAAGCTTGTCACCATGGCAACACGTCAGACCAGGCTGACTCCTCAGGTGAGTGAGAGATACACCTTTAAATGTTTAATATAAAGTCGATTTAAGTCATTTTATTGACATTCAGAGTAATTATTGATGTTCTGAGATACCAGTGTCAATATGGTGGATGGAGGAAGACACTCTACTGAGGACAAACTCAATTTAGTGAAATGAACATATGTTTGAATATGAGTTTATCATGTGCGGTGAGGATGACGTTCAAATATGCTCCTCTTGCTGGAGCTCCACTAACTCATTTTTATTTAAACAAATGTATTATCCCAAAAATATTTAGCCTTGTAGCGTTTCCTCCCGGGTAATATTGTATATTTAATTCTGAAAGTCTACCCCAGAAAACTTCCCATACATGTTGGCTAATTCTAGCTAGCTATGCTAATTAATGTTAGCCCAGTGGTTCTGCACCTTTTTTGAGCCAGCACCCCCTTTGCGTTATCCAGGTCGCTTTCCGCCCCCTATCACAGAAAGTGTAGGCTAATTGTCTCCCCTGAACTCTAATATTGATTATTATTTATCATTATATTTGATATGATATCTTATTATTATCAGTGATGGCGAGATGAAGCCTTACGCATCTTTGAAGCTTTCCAGCCAATTGGTTCGCATTAGGGTTCATCTCATGAGGCTTCATTTGCACACAAACCCCCCTGTTGGACAACATTTGTGAAACAGGCAGATATGAGATCTCCACAGAGTGATCTCTTTAGTTCCCAACGAGGGAAGCTTTAATAACCCTTAAAAATGAGCATGAAATCATATTTTCATGTAATCAATTCGTATCAATATAGTATATATTCCTGTTGAATGGTTGGGATTGAAAGCCTAAGGAGGCTGGCAAACAATGCAAAGAGGGATTTCTATTCTTAATAATATTCGTAAACTTATCCATGTTATACCATCAGAAAAGGTAAACAACATCAAACACTATGGCATTAAACTTACGCTTTTACAAACAAAATCAATGATATCAGTCGTTGATCCTGGACCCTGCAGATTATAGTCAGCTGCTTATCAGCTGAGCCACAGCCTACATGTTGAGACACTCTGAAAACTCTGTAATTTCCAGTTCATATACTTTGTTGATTCTCTGCCAGTCAACACGTTCCTGCATTTCTGTTTCTCACTCGTCCGACACATTACATCAGTAAGTGAAACAAACAATCCTCAGAGAGGTTAAAGTGAGGGTTGGAGTCCTCCTAATCCCATCGACGCACTGGGGCCGGGTACAGGAGGGGGATATGAGTGTTATAAAACTGTAAAGTGTCAGTGGTTCAACCGATCTGAAGCACTATCTGAAGCAGTCAGGTGGTACTGACGGGCAGCGAGCCTCGATACGCGCTTCACAAACAACGTCCTGCATTACTCGACACACGCTCCGACCCCTCGACGCAGGACCACTCACCAGGTATCACTAATTCTTATATTCATTTTGTATTTAAATTCTTACAATATTGTTATTATTATTACTCTGCTATATTATGTTATTACAAAAACTCAAATTCTCTCAGATTGAAGTTACATATTAACATTTCTAAATAATAATAATATCATTTATTGGTGTTCTTTAACCTTCACTTGCCTTACATTATGTAGGTCTGATGTTCTGCATGTATGGCAAGCCCTTTTAACATTTAATAGCTACATTTGACTATCCGGAATTAACATTGTAGATATCAGCAACGTCTTTCTGACTAGTCGTAATTACATTTTGGATTGTTGGAACTAGGGCTGAACGATTATGGAAAATAATCTAATTGCGATTTTTCGCGCCAATATTGCGATTGCGATGCGATATGCGATTATTTTTTAAGGACTTTGTCTTCTGTATTATTGACAAGCAAAACATCATATAGTATGGCCAATACTATATTACATTAATTTTAAACTGTTCTTTCCTGGAAGACATACCTCTGTTATGATGACATGAGTTTGCATGAATGATGACTGACAACTAATTCAATCAAAACAGTATATTTGAACATACACAATAGTATATTTTGAGTAGTAACATCTCTGAGCATAGTATAGTAACATCTGAGCATAAAGTGCTGACAAGGAACCCTGGTGTAAACATTAAAATGAAAGTCAGTACAATGTGCAGAAATATATATATATATATATATAAAAACAATCTGTGGCTTTACCACACTCGACTTTCGACATCTGTGAACTGCTAGAAAGTCATTAAATTAAAAAATAATATTAAATAAATAAAACTAGTCAGTAACATTACACATAAAGTGCAAACATAATATAGCAATTGTATACACACACAAACACACCTTTAAATTAAAACTGGCTGAACATCTTGATTATCTGCAGTAACAGTAACACAGCACAAACTAAAGTGCACAATGAGTATGCTCTGCCAGCCATAATCATCATAGCTCAAGGTTTTTTTGCTAGGAAGACCAGCATATCAACTTTTGCTGGCTTTAAGGATGAGCGAGTGCAAGTCACTATATTCCCTCCAGTGCTGAACAAACGCTCTGAGGGGGCACTTGTGGCTGGCACACATAGATATTTGCGGGCCATCTTGCACAGTCTTGGAAAGTGAATGTTGTGCACCTTCCACCAGGCTAAGGGATCATCCTCTCCGTCAATGACAGGGCTCAACAGGTAACTATTCAACTCTGCCTCCACGACATCTTCAAGTGGCAGAGGCAAAGCTGAAGAGGCCACACTGGTTTTAAAAAGACTACCAAGAGACTTCTTTGCCTTTCCCCCAGAGGCCTGTGCACTTGGAGAATTTTGAGCGGTTTCAGTGCGAGACCTCTTCTCCTGCCAGATGGGGAAAAGAGACATTAGTTTTGCAGTTAGCTTATATATACCTATTATAGTATGTGTTTGTGGAAAAATTATTTTCAAGGATTAACCTGATTATGTGTACGTCTTGCTGATTCCACCATTTCTGTCTTCAGTCGGGCCTTAATGGCAGGAAGGTTGTCTGCGCTGATGTATTGCGTTTTGAACCTAGGGTCCATGAAAGACGCAACATCCAAAAGCTCCTGGGTGATGAGGTCACTATACTTGTCGTTGAGGTAAGCCAGGACCTTGGTTTTAATTGATCTAGTCAGATCAGTGTCCTCAGCATCTTCAGCCAAGACTGATGTTGCCAGAAGATGGAGAACTGGCTTGAGGTAGGAGATGCTCACATACTCCTCTCCAGAAAGAGCATCAGTAAATTCGGAGAGAGGATGCAGTGCCTTATGAATGGACTTCAACACGGCAGCATCCTGCCAGGTTGGGATGAGGGGGCGTGCATGTCGGTCACCTGACAATACCTTTGATATGGCTGTCATCTGTTCCAGCACTCTGGCAATCATTTTCTCTTTGGACCCCCATCTTGTAGGGCACTCAGTAATGAGAGAGTGCTCAGGAAGCTTAAGCTCCTTCTGTGCCTCAGTGAGCGCTGCCTTTTTCTTCCAACTGTGGGAGAAGTGCCCCACCAACTTCCTGCACTGCCCTATTGCTCTGGATACTCTATCATCTTTGATTGCATTTTCTGGAGGAAAAAAAAATTAAGTAAAAAAGTAAAATTAGTGTAACTCAAACAATTGCAGTTGTGTGATACAAGGTTTCACCATTTCTCTCTCCCTCTCAAATTTGCTTTATTAGCATGACTATGGGAACAGTGTTGCCAAAGCTATTGTTACATACATCATGACATACAAGAACATCAGACCATAAGACAAAAACAAAAAAAAATACATAAGGAGAGGTGGGTACATCAGCGTTGGGTTGACATAACATAACTAGAATTAACAGCATTAAAGAACAAGGGAAATAATAGTGTGGTGTGTGTTTGTGGGAGAGAGTGATACACAGGCGCGTGCATGCACACACACGCACACGCACACACACACACACACACACTCTCTCTCTCTCTCAGCAGAAACTTACCAATAGCAAGATGTAATCTGTGTCCGAAACACTGGAGTCTGGTCCATTCGTTCAGCTGTGCTGCTTTCACCATATTTGACGCGTTGTCCGTCGTTATGCAGACAAGGTTGTCTTCAGTGAGATCCCAGCACGCAAGCCCCTCTCTCAGGCCAGCAGCAATGTTTTCGCCTGTGTGGTCTTCGGGGAAGTAGGCCGTTTGAAGGCTGCGAGCTTCGAGGTGGAGGTCTTCAGAGATATAATGGACCGTAAGGCTTTGATAAGGCTCCGCTGTACGGCTTGACCACATGTCTGTTGTAGCCGCAAAAAACTCCACAGCCTTCAAGTCCGCTGCTACTTTCTGCCTACACTGCATATGTAGCTCCGGAAGGGCAGTCTGACTAAAATACGTGCGGGAGGGCATTTTGTACCTCTTATCCAGCGTAGTTACCAAATTATTGAACCCAAGCTTGGTCACCGTATTGACGGCCATCATGTCTTTCGCGATGCATTGGGTTACTGCTTTGGTAATTTCCGTGTGCCGCTTTGAACTGCGTTCATATGGCGTAACACCTTCAAACAGTTCGGTCAGTGATCCTTGCCGATTAACTTTACTAGGATTATTCTGCACACTGCTTGATTTTGTAGCCATACATCTATCATACACTGTTTTGTGCTGCGTTTTTAGGTGCTGGTACAAATTGGTAGTGTTGCCCCGTGATGTACCAACTCTGACCAGGCAGGTTTTACACAGTACCTGACTCTGTGCAACATCTTCTTTCTTAAAACCGAAATAGTCCCACACGACTGATGTGTATTTCCTCTTTGAAACTAGCCCCGCAGGGTCTGGTTCTGTTGAGCCTGAGGCCATTGAGTAGGTTACAGCTAGCTTTGCTTGCGAGTTCTCTCCGGTAGACTGTTTCAAAACTTTGCTCCCTGTGTCACGTGACCAGAGTGCAGCCTCTGTGGTTAGACAATCTCGTTTTACTCCCGCATATCACGTGAACAGAGTATAATCGCAGCCTTTCTTTATAATGTTGATGTATTTTTATACGTGTGTACCCCTTGTACGTTTGTATGTTGATATGTACTGTATGATTTTTTAAAAAACAAAAAAAAGTTTTTTTTTTGTTTTTTAAAAAAAAAAAAAAAAATTTAATTTTTTTTTTTTTTAAATCGCAGACTTTCGCGATTAGAACATCGCACTTGGTCATATCGCGATATTATCGCAAATGCGATATATCGTTCAGCCCTAGTTGGAACTGTCATTGAAGATATGTACAACGTCATTTCGCCTAGTCAAAACTCCAGTTACAGATATCTGCAACGTCATTTCGCCTAGTCAAAACTCCAGTTACAGATATCTGCAACGTCATTTCGCCTAGTCAAAACTTATTTTAAGATATCTGAAAATGAACATGAATATATCTTGAATTAAGGTGAATTAGAGATATCTTGAAATTGAATTATGACTAGTCAGAATCAAATTGTAGATATTTCAATCTGGAATTACAGATATCTACAATTCAGTTGCAGATATCACATGAAGAACGAAGTAGTGGATCAACTGGCTGAAAAAGGATTCAAAACAAATCAGATAGAATTACCAGTACCTATCAATAGGACAGAAGCAAAATCTGTTATAAAATACAATATCAAAACACTACGGCAGAAACTATGCGACAACAAGACAAAAGGAAAACATACATATCAGATTCAAAGGGAAGGAGGAAGGGAACACTTTAGGGGAAAAACAGGAGGGACCAGAGCATCAGGGGCAGTGCTTGGGTCTAGCAACATCAGGGGCTTAGCCCGACCATTGTACTTTCGAATATAAATATATGCAGTATATGTATATATGTATATATGTATACAGTATATACTCCCTTGTGCCAATAGCAACAAAGCAATTCATATTCTGGGAAAATAGGGTGTTTGCTTGTACTGGGTTATTATCACACTGGTATTATTATTTATATTTCAAAAACGTTGTTGAGCTTGTTTTTAGTCTATTTATACCTTACTGAACATACTGATATCTCTGTATGTGTACCTGTCCAGGTGATCAGGCTGGTTATGAAACAAAGGGAGGAGCTGCAGACAGGTGAAATCAGGAATTCAGACTGCCAGGCTCCATTTGACACTCCGACAGAGCGGGAGGAGGAAACAGGGTGAGTGTTAACACCAGGCTCTGCTGGGTTTTAACACAATAATCATTTGCTCTGTTAAACTGGACGTGAGAAAATAATCTGTAAATAAATATATATGTTTCCTTGAGTCGAAAGAGACATCTTGAATCTTTGTGAGCTTTTTTATTTCCTGGTTTCTGTTTCATCAGAGTTACATAACATGTGACAGCCCAGTGCAGAATGGAGAGCGACCGCTCTGAAGTCTGACTGATTTGAGGAAACCAAGTTTATCATTACGATGGTTTAGACATTGTGTGTGTGTGTGTGTGTGTGTGTGTGTGTGTGTGTGTGTGTGTGTGTGTGTGTGTGTGTGTGTGTGTGTGTCTGCAGTGTTCCTGTGTTATCAGACTGAAGAAGATGAGTGATTTAAAAGATGAGGAAGAGGACACACCTCCAGTCTCCAGCTGTGTGTCTCTGAAGAGTGATCGGTCTAAAGGGAAACCTCCAGACCTCAGTAATGAATCTGGACCCTCAGACAGGAAGTAAGAGTTTCTACTGTAACCTGACCTGAAGAGGGTCCAGATTGTGTGTTACCTGATCATCTGACCTGTTCTTTAATGATGGCAACAAAGAAACTCATTAGAGTACAGCAACAAAGTTAAATTGAATGATTGCTCCTTGGCATCATCAGAGACAGTAAATGATCTACTTGTGAAATCCTTCTCTCTCTACATGTTGGACTTTGTGTTCAGCAAATAAAATACAAACATGTAAAGCGTTTCACTCTCAAATGAACTGTAACAGCATAACGCTAAAACCCTACAAAGCTTTACTCAGGTGAACAGAGATAAGTCAAAAGCTGCTCTTTGAATGAACTCATGAAGTTTAAAACATGTGTTGTTTCCACAGACGGAGAGCAGAGTCTCCGGTCCCTAGCTGTCTGTCTCTGAAGTCTATTTTGCAACCTCCAGTCTTCAGTAATGAACCTGGACCCTCAGACACAGAGTAAGAGTTTCTGCTGTAACCTGACCTGAACAGGATCCAGTCTTTATGTTACCTGGTCATTTAAACTGTTCTTTCATGATGTGATGTGTGCAGCAGAGTACAGAACAAATGAAGGAGGGTACAGTAAGCTAACATTAGTTAAGGATATTTCAATATGAAGTTACATTATCTTTATCAGTGGTATTAAATCGTTTTAAATCCCAAAAATATTGATCAATAGTAACTGTTCTTAAAACTAAATACATCGTCCAAAACATTATTCACTACCTGGGCATGTTTAGATGTGTATTTTAAAGATGTTTATGAATGATAGTGATAACCTGGTGAGCTGGTTGTGTTTAGCATTAGCAGATATAACAGAGAGAGATTACATGTAGAGTCGATGCAAAGAACCAGATCCTGCCCGGCAACACAACTGAAGTGAAGAAGTGAAATTCACGTCACCTGCTTATTCCTGCAGTGCGAAACATTTCATCTTGAGTGTGAAGTTTGTGAGGCTCTGTTACAGAAACCTGTCAGTTCTGACAGTCGGAAATCAGAGCTCTACATTTCCTCATATTAAATCAGGGTTATTAATGTACCTGTATAAATCAGAGGCTGTCTGTGGCACTAACAATAGAGTCACCACTGTCCTTATGACTACATGAAGGCATTGTGAGTGTTGATGGAGCAGCTACAATGTTATCCTAGCTTTAATAAAACCGCTCTCATTCAGAAAACATTTGAGATGTTTCTGCTCGTCGTGTTGGAGACAGACCTGACTAAGATTTAACTCAGGCTACAAATCAATATCATGTTGTTATTGCTGCATGCTTTCCATATGTTTACTGATATTAATTCACAGCAAATGCTATGTGTGTGTATAAGGCTATAGTGCAGCAGGTTAACACAGCTGTGTGTCTTAGTGAATACAGGGAACATGTTGTGTGCTGCTCTGGGTGATGTCATGGATCCAGACAGGGTGCTCTTATAATAATGTGAAGTGTAAACTATCTACCTGATCACAAAGATATTTTATATAGAGATACAGACTGTATTACATATGAAACTAGAGTGTGCCCCCTTGTTGTACCTTTGGTGAGAATCAGCTCCACTAAAGTAAAGTGCTGTAAAGGATGTGTTCCTCTCCACAGGAGGAAGAGGAAGAGGAAGAGTCCTGTTCCTGTGGAGGAGCAGCTGTCCAGCTGTGCTCTGTGTCAGGACGTCCTGAAGGACCCAGTCTCTACCAGCTGTGGACACTGGTTCGGCAGACAGTGCATCACCTCATACTGGGAGCAGCCAGCTCTATCAGGAGACCCCTCCTGTCCCCAGTGTGGAGAGAGATCCAGAACCAGAGCTGGACTGCAGACAGCCAGTCAGACCAGCACTGTACGAAGTAAGAGGCCGAACACATGCAGCGTCTTTAGATCTGCTGGGGAGCTGGGTAAAACAGACAGCAGTGATTCCTTAAGTAGAAACACTGGACAGATCTTAAGGGGAACGTTAGCAAAGAACCTTTGTTGTAGATACAAATATATATATATATATATATATATGTATATATATATTATGTTATACAAGTCATCCTCTAACAAGAGAGGAAATATGACAGTATAACTCATTAAATCTGAAAATCACAAGTTCACATAGGCTGACTAATTCCCTCACCAAACTACTCAGATATAAACTACAGAATAATATAAGTATCACATGAATAATGTGACTGATGGATGTATAGATGGTGGGTTATACAATTAAATCAGATGGTTAGCAGTCAGTCTGTTAAGTTAACCATGTGCACAACATTCCATTGTTTGTCTCCTCATCGACTGCAGAAAGTAGGATGAAGAGAGATCGGTAAATCAGTGGAGCAATGAGTCATTAACAAGTGGGTTTTATGCAGTCAATAGCAACGTTTGCTTGCCAACCCTCTCCTAGTTTTTTCAATATTTGAGCCGGCACCTTGTGTTTACACATTACAATTGTTATCATCAGATTCTCAGAAGTATTTTCCTGATCCTCTCATGTTTCTTCTCCTTCAGCAGATGGTCTGCAGGAGGTTTTAGAGGATCATAGGATCAGTCTGAGGAGGAGATGTGAACGTGTGACTGAAGGAACTGATGGAAGTGAAACCTTCCTCAACAGCATCTTCACTGAGCTCTACATCACACAAGGACGGAGTGAAGAGGTTAATACCCAACATGAGGTGAGGCAGTTGGAGACAGCTTCCAGGAAGAAGAGCCTCCATGAAACTCTAATCAAGTGCCAGGACATCTTTAAAGCCTTACCTGACCAGCAGACCCACATCAGAGCGGTCCTGACCAACGGCGTCGCTGGAGTTGGAAAAACCTTCTCAGTGCAGAAGTTCACTCTGGACTGGGCCGAGGGTTTGGAGAACCAGGAGGTCAGTCTAGTGATCCCGCTCTCCTTCAGGGAGCTGAACCTGATCAAAGCTCAGCAGTACAGTCTTCTCAGGCTGCTCCATGTTTTCCATCCAGCCTTACAGAAGGTCACAGCAGAGCAGCTGGCTGTCTGTAAAGTGCTGTTCATCTTTGACGGCCTGGATGAAAGCAGGCTCTCTCTGGAGTTCAAAAACAGTGAGGTTGTGTCTGATGTCTCACAGCAGTCCTCAGTCAACGTGCTGCTGACAAACCTCATCAGGGGGAAGCTGCTTCCCTCAGCTCTCGTCTGGATCACTTCCAGACCTGCAGCGGCCAATCAGATCCCTCCTGAGTGTGTGGACAGGGTGACAGAAGTACGGGGCTTCACTGACGCCCAGAAGGAGGAGTACTTCAGGAGGAGATCCAGAGACGAAGAACAGTCCAGCAGAATCATCTCTCACATCAAGAGCTCCAGGAGCCTCCACATCATGTGTCAGATCCCAGTCTTCTGCTGGATCTCTGCTGCAGTTCTGGACCACATGTTGACCTCAGACCAGAGAGGAGAGCTGCCCAAGACCCTGACTGACATGTACTCACACTTCCTGCTGGTCCTGTCAAAGAGGAAGAAGCAGAAGTACCATGAGGGACATGAGACGAGTCCACAGCAGCTGACGGAGGCTGACAGGGAGGTTCTTCTGAAGCTGGGGAGGCTGGCGTTTGAACATCTGGAGAAAGGAGACATCATGTTCTACCAAGAAGACCTGCAGCGCTGTGGTCTTGATGTCACCGAGGCCTTGGTGCACTCAGGAGTCTGTACAGAGATCTTCAAAAGAGAGAGCGTGATCTTCCAGAAAACAGTCTACTGCTTTGTTCATCTGAGCGTTCAGGAGTTCCTGGCTGCAGTCTACATGCTGCACTGCCACACCAACAGAGACACAGCGGTACTGAAGGACTTCCTGCAGAGAGACTATAACAGCAGTTATAGCAGTGATCAGGATTACCCATCCCTGGAGGTCTTCCTGCAGAGAGCCATGCAGAAATCCCTCAGAAGTAAAAATGGCCACCTGGACCTGTTTGTCCGCTTTCTCCACGGCCTCTCTCTGGAGTCCAACCAGAGACTCTTAGGAGGCCTGCTGGGTCGCACAGACACCCGTCCAGAAATCATCCAGAGAGCCATCAAGAACCTGAAGGAGATGAGGAGTGATGTAATCCTCCTGACAGGTGCATCAACATCTTCCACTGTCTGACAGAGATGAAGGACCACTCAGTACATCAGGAGATCACAGAGTTCCTGAAGTCAGAGAACAGACCAGAGAAGAGACTCTCTGAGATCCACTGCTCAGCTCTGGCCTACATGCTGCAGATGTCAGAGGAGGTTCTGGATGAGTTGGACCTGAAGAAGTACAAAACATCAGAGGAGGGACAACGGAGACTGGTTCCAGCTGTGAGGAACTGCAGGAAGGCTGTGTAAGTCCAGATGTGATTAACTTCATAAACTGATGTGGATCAGAAGTTTAATCATTCCAATAAACACAATAAGATTTCTGCTGTTTGAAAACTGAGAGCAAAATAAACCCACACTGTTCTTCTTCATTTATAATAATGGTTCAATTGAACGTTTCTGTCTTCATCCTCCTCTGAGTGATGGAGGTGTGAAACTCACGAAAGACTTCAGAGGTTTCTCACAGCAGCATGTGATCACACAACAGTTTTATAGTTATCAGTGAAAGCAGTTATTCTCCTCCTTGTAGTTTCTTTATCATTAAACAGACACGCATGTTTTTATCACAATGTATTAGAGTTTAAAAATAAGATACGCAGTATATTTTCAGATGCTCGGAGAAGCCAACACATCCTTCATCTATGGCTGCATTTACACTTCAAAGGTTCCCTGTGATGCTACTTTTCAGCTCCATGTGTGTCGTTGCTCCTGTAGGACATGTTTTCATGCTTCAATGTTGAAACAGCGCTTTATTTTCCGCACACTGCCTGTGCATAACTGACCACTTTTCACTCCATCTGAAAACGCTCTGAAGAGCCCATGCCCCCAACTTTGCAAAAGCGCACTCTGCTCTGATTCATTTGTCAAAATGTCCCGCCCCTGAAACAAACTGAAAAATGGCATCGCTTGTTGTGCCGTACCAGTTTATTACAAATAAATACTGATGGATTATCAGTCATCATTTCACAGTGACAGAGACGTTGACCTTCAGCAGAGACGTTGACCTTCAGAGCGTTTTTGTGACCTTGAACACATCTTTTGCTCTCAGACAGAAAGACTGCTCATAGCTGTGGCTCTGTGAAGGGAAGCGTTTTTTTGGCTCTTTCTTGTCTGCTGGTTCAGTGAGTTCTGGTCGTACAGGGATGAGACTTATACCAATGGAATCTGTGGAATCTCAGGCTTCATATGAGAGGTTTTTGCAGATACCATGAAGTAAAAAAAAAAGGCCGTAGCTCACTCTGTGCTATGTAGCGTTAGCTCGCTTTCGTTCAGTGCTGATTTAGACGCTTGGTGTTGGAATTGTGTTTCGTTTTGGTAGAAATGGTTGATAGGGTCTGGTAGCTGAGTCTCTTCCCGTTCAATGGGTATGCCACATTAATAGGTTGTTAAATGTTAACATGTCCTTAGACGCTGTTTCTTACAAGTTGCTGCATCTAGGTTTGAGACGTTACCGTGTTGTTGAAAACCATCTCCGTATTTCTGCACAGTTCAGGTAAAGGTAGTGTGCATACCGCCTGAGAGCTCGGTAGCGTAGCGTTGATGGCGTTAGCTTGCTTCTTTGCCGAGGCTAGCAGTGTGCTTGCGATTCAACTCAAAAGCGGGTCTGCTAGTCGCCGGATTTCGTTATGCTTGGTTTCCAATAATTGGTTGGATCCTCCTCTATAGGCTGACGTCGTCGGGGGCGGGTCCTCATATGACGTCACCGTCGCCATCTTGTTAGCGAAGTCCTGGAGCTCTCATCTACATATTCTATTATGCAATTCTTCGGAGGTTTATCAGTTATTAAACAGGCAACTGTATCATTGCAGCATCAATGAGTGAGAGGTAGAGGCGGTGTGTTTAGTATGGAACTCCACTGGTCCTTCTCCCTCTACTCATATATACAAAACAATATTAGCTTTATGCTATCTGAGGCTAAAAACAACATCCTGTAATACTACCGGAAATGGACAAATATGATCCGTCCAGAAACAGTGAATTATCTTTTAAAGTTCCGCTCCAATATATTGATTATTTCTAACACTACCGACCATCCTCCAAGGTTTCAAAACCCACTGGGGGTTCCCTCAGTGGGCTGGTGACCAATGACGTCACGTGTGGAACGCAATGTGTAAGAATATCCGACCTGCCTGTTTACACGGCGGTCGCATTGTCACATATGCTATTCGTATCTGAGTTATTTCCACATATGAAGGAGGCCTGTATCCGATCTCTAAATATACGAATGCATGTGTCCTTTTCCTATTTACATGGTCGAAGAACATATCCGGTCTGTGTCACATGAGAGCAAAAATATCGGAATTGGGTCACATTTAACTGACAGTGTGAATGCAACCTATCACAGTTAACATTTAAATATGTTCATCTCTGATATTGTCAGTGATTTATTTAATTTCTGTTTCTTTTGGTAACAGTCGCTGACAGCAGGAGCAAGACATGTGATCAGATCCCACTGACCACACATTACACTCTGTTATTAGATATTATATTAAAGGACCAACAGAACATGGGTCAAATCTTTTTTCATCAAATGCTTGAGGTTAATCTAATGTTTCCTCTTTTTAACACATCGTAATATATCTGTTATTATAGACTTTCTCCCTGTGGTCTCTCAGAGACTGAATGTGAGGTCGTGGCTTCAGCTCTGAAGTCTGACCCCTCCCATCTGAGAGAGCTGGACCTGAGTAAAAATTCTCTGAAGGATTCAGGAGTGGAGCTGCTGAGTTCTGGACTGAAGAGTCCAAACTGCAGACTGGAGGCTCTCAGGTCAGTTCATAAGGATCTGTTTGTATTCATGATGTTATGAATTTCCCTGATAACAAAGACATTTGAACTATTTAGTTTCCCTCTCTTGCTGATGACTGAATATTCACCAGAATAACAGAGAGGAGGTGGATGTGTGAGGGAGAGGGTTTGAGCTTCCTCAGACTCACTCTGTGCTCCATGAGTCAATGCTGTCAGTACTGATGAGCTGTGTGAGGGAGAGGAAGGAGTTCAACATCTGAGGAGAGAAACTGCTGCAGAGAGTTCCAGATTATCAGTGGATTGTTTCTACATCATCTCTGACATTAAAACCTGTTTAACTCTGATCAGATTATTAAAGCTGGAGTTATTTCAAACAGGAACTTTGTTTTCTAAACTTCTTCATGTGTTCTTTATTCAGACTGAGGAACTGCTGGCTGTCAGAGATCAGCTGTGCTGCTCTTCTGTCAGCTCTGAAGTCCAACCCCTCCCATCTGAGAGAGCTGGACCTGAGTAAGAATGATCTGCAGGATTCAGGAGTGGAGCTGCTGAGAGGTCTTCTGGAGAGTCCACTCTGCAGACTGCAGACTCTCAGGTCAGTTCTCCATCTCTCTGTGCTGAGATGAATATGAGAGAGTTGTGTTGACTCTGAGCTGCAGACATCAGGCTGAGATCACACTGATCTCTGAAAGTCTTCTTTCTTCTGCTGTGATTTAGTTCACTGAGCTGCAGAGCCATGTTGATCTTTAAATGTAACTAAAAATCCTTCACTGCTTCATTCACCGTTAACCTTAAACACCTGAAATTCATCATGTTTTATCCCTCATGATTTTAACAAATGATGTCAAATACAATAATTAGATATGTTTATTAAAACTATCAAACACTAACAAGATGCTGTGATTTGATGACTCTACTATTCATAATATAAATATTCTCGATGCATCTAAACTGGCAGAAAGAGTTCATATTATCCTACCTATTCATTACCTGTGTTTGTAGCTGTGTATCATTTTTTAACCCAGAAGAAGTTGTGTTGTCTTTTTGGGCGGGGGGGCTGTGTGCCCGAGTCTTCCTGTCGGCTGAACTCCACTGCTCCTGATGACAGTGTAACTTCAGGCAGCTACGTTACCTACGAGTGCATTCGTTTCTAGACTCTGCTAGCGTTCGGAGCCTTGTCACCTGATGAGTTTGCATCCCTGAAAACAGTTAGTGGGAGGGTTAACAGATGAAAGGGAAACCCTCCCTACTGATGTAGAAAGGTGTGGTCTGTTTGGTTAAATAAAATATCAATATACATGCTTACATTATATCGTTCCTTATCAAGAAGAATAAAGCCTTCTTTAGTAATTAGCTTTCATTGTTTTCAAGCTTACCTACGTATTAACTGTCATTTTATTGCCTTTACTTAGTACTTAATATATCCACTATGTAGCCTGAGTAGAGCCCCCCCCCCCCGTTATTGAGCTAGGGCTTTTGTTCTATCGCACAGTTTTTAACCTCTTTTACCTCCTGAACCTCTTCAGTTCTGATCCGATTATTAAAGCTGGAGTTATTTCAAACAGGAACTTTCTTCTCTAAACTTCATCATGTGTTCTTTATTCAGACTGAGGTACTGCAGTCGGTCAGAGATCAGCTGTGCTGCTCTGCTGTCAGCTCTGAAGTCCAACCCCTCCCATCTGAGAGAGCTGGACCTGAGTTACAATGATCTGCAGGATTCAGGAGTGGAGCTGCTGAGAGGTCTTCTGGAGAGTCCTCCCTGCAGACTGCAGACTCTCAGGTCAGTTCCCCAGTTTTCCTTAGTTATTCAACCTGTTGGGTGGTAATTATTTTTCTCTAACGTTACACCATCAAATCTTTACAAACCTGGCTTACTATCAGTGCATCCATATATTTATCGATTTATCAGAAATGGAAATAAAACATGATGAAATAACACCCCCGGTTCATTGATTGATAGGCGACTCTCATCACAACGAGTTGTAGTGTCATGTAGTAGTGAAGGTGTTACAGAGTATTTGGTGACCCAGCAGATTGTGTGACCTGCCGCGTTAACCCAATATTTTCCGTTATTTACCAATTTAAAAAGGAAAATGATTACAATAATGTCTAGTCCCTCTGTCATTTTGAGAGATTTGAACAAATGGGGCGATCCAGCTTTATCAGTAAGTGAAAGTCATTCACACACAGCTCCTGTCTCCTCTCCGCTCCGAGGAGCAGCAGGTTCAGCTGTCAGAACAAAGTGAAAACCGCCAGCAGAGTCGTCTGTCCCAAATAAGATGCAAAAACGTGCAACTTGAATGCAACTTGCGTTCATATTTTCCTGTTTAGCCACGCTGGCAGCGGTGTTTTACGTCTTGGTCTCTGTTAATGTTTTCTCTCCCTACCCAGTGTTTCCCCTACAAAGAGAGCCCACCCCCCCTGAAATTCAAGGTGTTTTTTCTTCTTCTTTTTATATATAGATATATAGCTTCTAATCACAACTGAAGGAATCCATCTCTGGTCACGTTTCATGTTGAACAGGTGATCTTTAATAAAGAAAACGCCTGTATGATTTATCTCATTTAAGTGCACGATCCAGTGTCCACTTCGTTGGTTTGTGCTTTCACATTCTCTCCTCTGCTGTTTCGTGAGGGGCGGGGCTCCGTCCCGACACACACACTAACAGTCAGAGACAAGAGTGGAGGAAAGGAGAGAACTAAAAGAAGTACAAATATGACACTTTGTTAAGGTCCAAATGTTCTGTAAAAGTATACCTCTGCAAGCGCTATACTTTATATGCTATGTCTTTATCCTCTTCATGATTTCTCTATTCAGACTGTGGAGCTGCAGGTTGTCAGAGGTCAACTGTGCTGCTCTAGTCTCAGCTCTGAAGTCCAACCCCTCCCATCTGAGAGAGCTGGACCTGAGTAAGAACTATCTACAGGATTCAGGAGTGGAGCTGCTGAGAGGTCTTCTGGAGAGTCCTCTCTGCAGACTGCAGACTCTCAGGTCAGTTGTCTGACTCTGTGTTCCTGCTGTATATCTCTTGTGTTTCATTATCAATTGAACCTGATGCTGGTTCATAAATGTATTGCATCAACACATTTGTACATGTCGTTTTGTTCATATTCTTATTGTTCTTGTCCTACGTTTAGTCTGCAGTCATAAAGTTGACTGCAGACTAAACATAGATGTGTTAGATATCCCCTGCTAGTTGTTAAAGTGAATGTATGTGGTGTTCAGTAAACGGTCTGAATAAAGAAGGTCCTCTGAACTAATAGTAGTCTCACATTGATAGAGTTCACTCTCTGAAGTGTAAATGTTTTCTTGCTCTCCATTCATTTCATTGTGTTTCACAGATAATAAACAGAAGGCTGATATTATGAAGATCTCAATAACAGAAAGACAGTCGCTGTGATTCAGGGAGAAGATCATTGATTAGGAACCAGTCATGTTGAGCTGCACAGATTAAACCTGAACCTCTGACTGGATTATAACCTGATTTCATCCTCTTCATGTGTTCTTTATCCAGACTGGTCCGCTGCAGTCTGTCAGAGATCAGCTGTGCTGCTCTGGCCTCAGCTCTGAAGTCCAACCCCTCCCATCTGAGAGATCTGGATCTGAGTCAGAACAATCTGCAGGATTCAGGAGTGGAGCTGCTGAGAGGTCTTCTGGAGAGTCCACTCTGCAGACTGCAGACTCTCAGGTCAGTTCTCCATCTCTCTGTTCCTGCTGCAGATCTCATGTTCAGTTTGTAATTGAACTTAATTTATGTTCATTAATAACTAGCATCCATAAAGAAGTAAATATCCTTTTATTCATATTTTATTTTCCTGTACTAACTGAAGAACTGCAGACATAGATGTAGACTGTTTCTTAAAGGAACTGTAATAGATGTTATTCAACCCATTTAAGCCGGGAAAGCGTTGCCGCATTTCTACCATTAAACCCGGGAAAGCGGATGCGTCGTATTCTGGTACAAGAGCTCTGTGGTATATTTCTGCATTAATTATCGGCCTCTTAGTCAATGAAATGCATCAGAATATACACGTGGCATTGTTTGAATTTTTTCCGAACAATCATGGCCGACTTAGAATACTGCGGAGGGAATTCTGAAGTTAGTGAAGGTAGTGATGTTGACGATCTGCACAGCGCTGATGACATTACTGCTGACTACTTTGAACCCATCGAACCAATCGACCGGGATTTATGGTTAAGACATCTGTTTGAAGACGATGATGACCATGAGTTTGAAGGTTTTGAAACCGAGTGGAGGACGGAGAATTACCACTCTAATCCACAGAGTGTTTTCAACCGCACCCCAGGAGTGAAAGTCGATTTACCTGCAGAGGCCACTCATGAAAGCCACAGCTGTAAGCTCTCAAATACTTTTTGAATTTTGTTTCTGTCTGCTACAGAGGCTGAGAAATCCATTATTTAGTAGGCGTTGACACAATTGCTGAATTTCCAGAAACACTTCAGGCTTTAGGGGGTTCTTCTAAAATCGCCCATAGGTTTTCCAGGCGTTTTAGGCCTAAATGGGTTAAAGTAAATCTCTGTTTTTAATATTTAATAAACGATAACGTCTGAATAAAGGTCATCTGAAGTTATATTAGATTAACCTAAAGTTTACTTTCTGAAGGAGACAGATGTTATTGTTCCCATTCATTTCAATGTTGAGTAACACCTCTGACTGGATTATAACCTGATTTCATCCTCTTCATGTGTTCTTTATTCAGACTGGAGAGCTGCAGGCTGTCAGAGATCAGCTGTGCTGCTCTGGCCTCAGCTCTGAAGTCCAACCCCTCCCATCTGAGAGAGCTGGACCTGAGTCTCAACACTCTGCAGGATTCAGGAGTGGAGCTGCTGAGAGGTCTTCTGGAGAGTCCTCTCTGCAGACTGCAGACTCTCGGGTCAGTTGATGCTGTTCCTCCCAACAGATCAGTGATGGTACCACTGACTGCAGGCTCTCTCATTCCTCCACAAACTATAGAAGGCCAGCTGAAAACGCAAAGCCTCATTTAGTCAGTAAGAAACTCTCTAACAGAGACGTGGGGTTTACAGAGGAGTGGAAAGGTGGTGTGTTTTTTATGGGATGTTTTAGTCTCTAAGGATTTCCTGTAAGCTGCGAGCTGAGGCAGTCAGTCGTAGTGTTAGCAGAGAAGATATGATGGGATGTAAAGCCTTAGATCAGTCAGGGCTCTGAAGCTGACTCAAAGAACAAACTGTTATTTTAAACTGGATCCAAACTGATGGGCTGTGTTCATCCCTACAGGATCAGAGGAGAGACGCTCAGAGCCAAGATCCAGAAGAGCTGTGAGTCCTGAAACCAGATCCCCCGTCCTCCAGATATTAGACTCTGTAATGCAGCATGTCCTCAGAGGAAAACTACTCTGGTTTCTCTCCTCATCATGTCTGTTTCTCTTCATGTTTTATCATCATTCTTCTCTCTCACCTTCTCCTCTCAGGTGACTCCAGAACAGGAAGTGGAGACACATAGAAAGGTGAGAGGTTGTACTGTGGGAAGGTTATTCATTGAGGTTTCACCACAGAATAAATGTAGTTATTGCTCAGTGCTTTTCTGGGATTCCAGACAAATCTGCAGCTCAGGTTTGATTTGTTCCCAGTTTGTTTATTACGGGGCGAGTTTGAGACGTGAAGAGGAGCGTCGAGGCATTCCTGAAAATAATGAAGAAGGCAGGAGCTGATGAGAGACTTCCTGTTAGCCTCAATATTAAATGAACTCCAACAATCAATTGCTCTTAAAGCTTTTCTTAACAAGAAAGATCTGTCTCCATAATTCTGCTAAAGTCTCATCAGATTTAGGATCCAGATTTCTCACATTGAAGGAATTGTCTTTGGTGAATCGTCACAAAGAGAAGAAACCGGAAATACATTAAAAAATGAAGAAATATATGTGATTATATATCGGTTCTGTGATCAATGTCTCACGCTCTGCTGTGATTGGCTGGTACTGCTGTCACATGGTTACTCTTTAATAATATCAGTTGAAAAAGCCCGTCTACAATCTACTGGTGGTTTTATAACATACGTATTTCCCTGTTCATCTTTCAGGTCCGGGGGGCTACCTGTTGACCCTTGTCCATCTCAATAAGGGTCTGCAGGCAGCCCATAATCCTGTGTTTGGGGGGGAAGATGTTCTCCCTGTAGCGGTCTGACTGTATAACCGTCATGGCCCCCGGTAGACCCACTCACATACAACAATACAACGTGGAATACCAATTATGTGCAATATATATATACACCCTTAGTAACTGTGCAATATATACCAATCTGTGTTTGTGTACTTTTTGTATATGCCCTTGTATCTTGGTGTGATCTTCAGCTGTCTTTGGCTCTCTGCTGTAACTAATGAACATTTCCCCTGTGGGACGAATAAAGGGACTCTGATTCTGATCAAAGCTCTGGGTTCTCTCTGAGACGCTCTCACAGTCTTTGAGGACAAAGCCAGGGAAAGAAGAAGAAGAGATTTCTTTGTGTTGCTCACCCCAGGTTCATTAATGTCCAGTTGTTGCGACCCCCTCCTCTCCACTAGGGGTCCCTGCTTTGGGTGTTCTGCTGGCTGGCTCACCTTTGTGTTTCAGATGAGCAACCTGATGAGCACACCTGGGCCATCCCATGCTGCTGGCACTCTTCTGTTGGACACGCATGCTTTTGCACTCATTTACACACACACACACACACACACACACACACACACACACACACACACACACACACACACACACACACACACACACACACACACACACATTACTGATGACTGACTTCCTTGTTTGCTTAGGTTTGTTTAACGTCCTTTTGTGTTTGTTATACCTTAAATAAATACACCTTTTGGTACATTTAACTTGGTCTCCCATCTTAGTTGCAGCCTATGAGCCGGGCCGTAACACCAATCAGATGTCTCCTTTGATTAAAACCCTTCTGAAAGGAGCTCTGCCTGGCGTCCTTGAAACTGGGCTGAAGGTGTGTGTGTAGTCTTCCTGGGATCAGGTGTTGGACCTTTAACATGTGTTGGGATGTCTGTAAATGAAATGCAGGAACAGCTGTGCAGAGAGGGGGCTCTCTTTGCTGTCTGGTGACGGGGGTCTGTGTGCAGGTGAAGAACTGACCCTGGGTCAGCAGGGGCCCTGCAGGGGACATGCTCTAGATGTCCTGCTGATGTGGGGACACCTCGTACAGGAAAGACTTTCATGGTGTCTCTGTTCTCCTTTATAAGGTACCTCACTGCAGGCTGCTCTCTTTAGGAGGGACGCATGTTCTCTTTACAGATCTGTTAATCTAAAGACAGAATGAATACTAAACACACAGACAGGATAGAAGACTCTTTACAGATCTGTTAATCTAATTACAGAATGAATACTAAACACACAGACAGGATAGAAGACTCTTTACAGATCTGTTAATCTAAAGACAGAATGAATACTAAACACACAGACAGGATAGAAGACTCTTTACAGATCTGTTAATCTAAAGACAGAATGAATACTAAACACACAGACAGGATAGAAGACTCTTTACAGATCTGTAGGTTAATATAATTACAGAATGAATACTAAACACACAGACAGGATAGAAGACTCTTTACAGATCTGTTAATCTAAATACAGAATGAATACTAAACACACAGACAGGATAGAAGACTCTTTACAGATCTGTTAATCTAAAGACAGAATGAATACTAAACACACAGACAGGATAGAAGACTCTTTACAGATCTGTAGGTTAATATAATTACAGAATGAATACTAAACACACAGACAGGATAGAAGCCCATCAGAAAATATACAAATAATATTTTACAGGAAACATTAATGGAAGTCATTTAAAAATGTACTTAAATCGTTTACTAGAAACAACGGGGAAAGAAATCACTAAACTATATGTAAATAATATAATAAAAAGATCTTTAATAAACTCAAATATATCAAAGTAAAGATCTGCAAAATATAAACATGTTTCAGAAAACGAACAGGAGAGATCCTTTGTGATTATCACTTATTTAGGTCAACATCAGTAGTGTATGGCAGCACCAATATAAACAGTATTTACATAAACATAGCATTAATATTCTCTCTGTGAAGTTAATCATACAAAACATTTACAATAAATATAGAACAATACAAAGTGAAATATGAAACAAATACTACCTCTAATTTACAAGAAACATGGAATTGAAGAAAGTGATTGTAAAATATAAAAGAAAACAAACATTTCTGATCTGAAAACTTCTTCTTATTTATTTTCGCTTGTTTTTATTTGCCTTTGGTAAAAAGTAAGGAAAGTAACAGCTAACTTTATATTGTGATACTCAGGTTGCTGATTACACCTGTTCACATGTTGTAATGGATTACAGTTTTAAAGTAAGCCCTACATATATATTAATCTGTGTGTTTGCTCCATTCAATGTTAAAAGTTCCTTAAAGACAATCTGAAGTAAACAATACAAAGGGAAAGAGGGCGTTGTGTGATTTTGGAGAAAGAAAAAACGACCATTCCTTTACGGCAGCATGTGAGTTTACGACACTCATCCTTCCATACGGTTAGGTAAAGTGTGTCAGTCAACATGTGTACATGTTAGCGGACAAACAACAAGAACAACATCCCGGTGAGGTTTTCAACTTTTAACCGATTCATTTACTGTGATACCCAACAGAGGACACCGTTTTATTGTTGGGTTCCTGCACTGGTCTGTTAGCATGTAGCTTAGCCGCTCCAGCTAGCACCGCTAACAACAAGTGTTCTGTTTATTCTTCATTAAAACACAAGTCCGAATAGTTTGCTTCATTAGAGTAGCGTGTGCAGAGCCTCGAGTAAGGCCTGGAACCAGTGATGTGAAGTAACGAAGACCATTTACTCAAGCACTGTATTTAAGTACATGTTTAGGTACTTGAACTTTACTTCAGTATTTCAATGTTATGCTACTGTGTACTTTTACTCCACTACAACTCGGAGGTAAATGGTGTACTTCTACTCCACTACATGTATTTAATCCCTTCAGTGACTTTACAGATTCTGATTACTGATGGTAAATATAACCCCTTAAATCAGACTGTAGTTCACCTGCAGTAAATCCAGCAGCTACCCTGCAGTATACAAAGCATTCAAACTAGCTGCACCTTTACCAGCTCTGAGAACACTTTAATGATCAATCATTATAAAACATATCAGAGATATTATTCTGAAATGGACCAATCAGACAATGACTACTTTTACTGTCGCTACTTTAAGTACATTTAGAGGAGAGTACTTTCTACTTTCACTGGAGGAACATTTAGAATACTTTACTGTGACAGAGTATTCCTACACTCTGGTACTTCTACTTTACTCAAGTACAAGACCTGAGTACTTCTACTTTACTCAAGTACAAGACCTGAGTACTTCTACTTTACTCAAGTACAAGATCTGAGTACTTCTACTTTACTCAAGTACAAGACTGAGTACTTCTACTTTACTCAAGTACAAGACCTGAGTACTTCTACTTTACTCAAGTACAAGATCTGAGTACTTCTACTTTACTCAAGTACAAGATCTGAGTACTTCTACTTTACTCAAGTACAAGATCTGAGTACTTCTACTTTACTCAAGTACAAGATCTGAGTACTTCTACTTTACTCAAGTACAAGACCTGAGTACTTCTACTTTACTCAAGTACAAGACCTGAGTACTTCTACTTTACTCAAGTACAAGACCTGAGTACTTCTACTTTACTCAAGTACAAGACCTGAGTACTTCTACTTTACTCAAGTACAAGACCTGAGTACTTCTACTTTACTCAAGTACAAGACCTGAGTACTTCTACTTTACTCAAGTACAAGACCTGAGTACTTCTACTTTACTCAAGTACAAGACCTGAGTACTTCTACTTTACTCAAGTACAAGACCTGAGTACTTCTACTTTACTCAAGAACAAGACCTGAGTACTTCTACTTTACTCAAGTACAAGATCTGAGTACTTCTACTTTACTCAAGTACAAGATCTGAGTACTTCTACTTTACTCAAGTACAAGATCTGAGTACTTCTACTTTACTCAAGAACAAGATCTGAGTACTTCTACTTTACTCAAGTACAAGACCTGAGTACTTCTACTTTACTCAAGTACAAGACCTGAGTACTTCTACTTTACTCAAGAACAAGACCTTGCCGGACTCCGTTAGATAAACAGGACCTCTGACAAACATTCAGACACGTTGTGGAGTCATTAATACTCCTTCTTCCATTCAGCATACATCCAGTACCTGTTCAACATTACAAGCACACTCACTAAAAACCCATCACTACATTACATCACTGCTAAATCAGATAATGAATTACCAAAGAGCATATAGTATTCAGAAGTAGCTGATACTGTTTACAGATTTTGAATCATTGAAAAGAAAAAGTGTAAGTATTTCGAGGCTCTATCGCACAAAGTTTTATATTCACAACTTCCGACTCCCAGTGTGTAAAGGGAGCAGCTGTTATCTCTGATACTGCTGAATCTAATAATGTGTGTGTGTCTCTGCAGATGGAGAACTACGCTAAAGCTCGGACGCTGGAGCAGCCGTCCGTCTGTCCCTTCCCCGGCCTCCCCCCCGACACGCCAGAGGTCCGTGTCAAAGACGGCAGCAAGATTCGCAATCTGCTGCGCTATGCCCAGAGCCGCATGGAGGCCAAACCCCGAGCGGGGGCGGCAGCGGAGGAGGGGCGACCCGAACCCGAGGATGGAGGCGTGGAAGCTGGGGGACGACAGGAAGGACGACAGGAAGCTCCGGGACGACAGGAAGCTCCAGGACGACAGGAAGGACAACAGGAAGCTCCGGGACGACAGGAAGGACGACAGGAAGGACGACAGGAAGGACGACAGAAAGCTCCAGGACGTAAGGAAGCTTCCAGACGGCCGCTCTGCTCACACATCGTCTTCACATCAAGTGGAAAGGGCGTGTCCAAAGCCATCACCTGCGCAGAGATCCTGAAGCGGCGGTTGGGGGGGCTGCACCAGCTGACCCGGCTGGCGTTCGACTCCCTGCAGGAGGTGTGGGAGCCTCTGGAGCCTGGCGCCGGCCTGGACCCCCTCACCGTCAGCAGGAAGCTGCCCACCCTCTGGATCCTGCTCTCCAGAGATCCGCTGGACTGCAGCCTGCCCGGGTACCAGGCGCCCGGACGCTACGACGCCCTGTGGGCTCCGGAGGGCGAGGGGCTGAGCGGACAAAAGCAGGGACACAAGAGGAAGAAGGGAGGAGGGGGAGGGGGCAGAGGGAGGGGCTCCGGGCGTCAGACTGGGCGCTCGTAGAGGAAGCGGAGGGATTTTTTTATATTTGACGGCAGCCAGTGCCTTTATAGTTTAGAAACAGGGGAGAGGACATGCGGGACCAGCCCCCCCAGTACGTTGAGCTGCAGCGCCCCAGAGTTAATCTCTAGCAGACTGATCTCGATATGAGCGATGACGATCACTGAGCGGCCATCTTTGAATTAATTGTTGAATCTTTGGATCGAACTCTCAGATCTGATTTAAATGAAATATTTCTCATTTACTCAAAGCCCCAGGAAGGAGTTCCAAAATGTTGACCCCATGTAATAAAACGAGTGCCTAAGAGACCCGATTTAAAATTGACCCAAGATTAAATTCACTGAAATGAATAACAACAAGACCTACAACACAAGTCAGTGGCCAGAACATGAACACAGGAACGTCTCTAATCTGCAGCCTCTTTGATCTGGAGAGTTTCTGCCTTTTATCTCGTATTAAGGGAAGATCTTTGGACTGAACACATCCCCTGCCGCTCTGAGACTCTGGGATGGATATGTGTCACTATTTTCTGTCATTTATTTATATGAACAGTATCTTTAGTTCACTAATGTGGTTAAAAAGGTCTCAAGACAACTTGTTCAGGAATTAAATCTAATTTCATCAAAGATCTTTTCCTGTGTTTTTGTTTTATTGCTCTGGTTGAATTCTCTCTTTGGAAACAGAGTATTTATTTTCTGTATGTGTGCTTTTCAAATGAGTTTTGGTTCGGTTTGTTTGGTTTTCCTCTGAAGTTCCTAGTGTTTTTGTAAGGCGGCCAGGCGACCAAATCCCTCACATCAGGAGAGACGTGCAGCTTCAGAGACGAGACGTAGACCACAGAGGTTTCTTCATGTTCATGTGTTTTTACTTTATGCAACCGTCCGTTAACGGGACAGTTTACAACGCAAACAGTTCTTCAGTCAATTTACACTTTCTGTAAACAATTAGGACTCACTGTTAGGATTGAGCCTCTGCAGACCGTAGCCCCTGCAGACCATAGCCCTACAGAACACTACAGGAGAGGGGACACCCCAGGAAGAGGTGTAGGGCCTCTCTAAGCAAGTGTTTTTAAGGTCTTACTCAGATGAAGTGAGTTTTAATGTAATGTTTTGTGATGTGTTTCCTCCGAGCAAGGAAGTAAGTCCTCCTGCACTGAACAGGTGGTGGTGTTGTGTGTTTTGGCCCCTTGGTGCAGCCGGGGAGCAGCCTGTGGTGACTTCTTGTGTTGGCGCTGATCCTTTTATCTGCTCAGCGTCTTACAGAGGATTACAGCTTCCTGCAGAGCGGAGGGGGAAGCATCTCCTCCAAAGTGCAGCAGGCTCCAGCGTCTCTGCACGGGTCCACAGGTAAGGAAGGACGTTCAGGTGTGTATAGATGTGTCTTCGCCAGTGTTCCTCTGGCTGTGTGTCGGGGGAGTGTTCTCCTCTGAGTTAGGTTAAAGACAGATACATGGAAGGTTTAAAATGAGGGGAGTATCTGCAATCTGTCAGTTCAATGAGCAGTATGTATTCCATTATTCAGGGAGGGATTGTTTGTTGTTGTTTTGTAAATCTGTATTCAAACAGAAAGTCCAATGAAACAGATAAACAGCGGGGTTTCTCTATCTGAGGGTCTGCAGATGAGGGAGCAGCGTGTTCAGCTCCTCCTCCTGCTGCTGGGGGGGGGTGTGTGTTGGGTGGTCCATGCTCAGGTGCGACACCCCCTCCCTGTGCTGTGGACGATGGGGTCGGCGGGGGGAAACCTGACAGGCTCCGTGGCCCCTGCTGTGCGCCTCGCCCTGCAAGACCTGGAGAGACAGGCCCCCCCACTGGGAGAATACGAGCTGCAGCTGCACCCCCTCCACCCTCAGGTCCGGCTGCTCCACTTCCTCCTCTTGTTCAGCGCCGCAGCTCACACTAACCCCGCCTCCCTGTGCTCGTCCCACAGTGTGACCCCGCTGCGTCTCTCAAAGCTCTGTTTGACGCTCTGTGGGGGGGGCCGCAGTTCCTGCTGCTGCTTGGGGGGGTCTCCTGCCCCTCAGTGACGGGGATCATCGCTCGCTCTCTGCCAGCACTGCACCTGCTGCAGGTAACCATCAGCAGGGCCAACCACTTCCTGTGCTTCACTTCCTGTGCTTCACTTCCTGTCCTTCACTTCCTGTGCTTCACTTCCTGTGTTTCACTTCCTGTGCTTCACTTCCTGTGCTTCACTTCCTGTCCTTCACTTCCTGTCCTTCACTTCCTGTGCTTCACTTCCTGTGTTTCACTTCCTGTGCTTCACTTCCTGTGCTTCACTTCCTGTCCTTCACTTCCTGTCCTTCACTTCCTGTGCTTCACTTCCTGTGTTTCACTTCCTGTGCTTCACTTCCTGTCCTTCACTTCCTGTCCTTCACTTCCTGTGCTTCACTTCCTGTGCTTCACTTCCTGTGTTTCACTTCCTGTGCTTCACTTCCTGTCCTTCACTTCCTGTCCTTCACTTCCTGTGCTTCACTTCCTGTGTTTCACTTCCTGTCCTTCACTTCCTGTGCTTCACTTCCTGTGTTTCACTTCCTGTGCTTCACTTCCTGTCCTTCACTTCCTGTGTTTCACTTCCTGTGTTTCACTTCCTGTGCTTCACTTCCTGTGTTTCACTTCCTGTCCTCAGGTATCCTTCTCGGCCCCGCCCCCCTCCCTGTCCAACCGGAAGTGGTACGGCAGCCTGTTAGCACGCTGCCATCGGACCGCGCTGTGAACCAGGCGGCCGTGAAGCTGCTGCAGCGCTACAGGTGGAGCCGGGTGGGGCTCCTCACTCAGGAGGGGGCCAAACACTCAGTGGTGCGATAACATGTGGAGACTGATTTGTTGTCAGGGATGAGTGTCCATCAATCCACTCTATGTCTTACCCCCCCCCCCCCACACTGGGTTTGTTCTGTGTCAGATGAAGAAGGACCTCGAGCGGCAGCTGCTGAAGGCCGATGTTCACGTGGTTTCCTCCGAGAGCTTCTCTGCAGACGCCTGCAGCAGCCTCAGGACGATCAGGGTAGGGGGGGGGCACTCTGATAACGTATGAATACTTTAACCAAACAGCAGTGTGCAGATAACCCTGTGTTCTGCAGGAGAGAGACGCTCGCATCATCATCGCGCTGCTCCACCAGGACTCTGCCCCCGAGGTGTTCTGCTGCGTGAGTACGACCCAGCCGGAAGTGTGGGGGGGGGGTTCCTTAGTAGTGATGCAGAGTGATCAGTATCTGCAGAATAGACAAATGTTTCCTATGGTTCAGGAGCAAAGTACCTGTGGACAGAGAATACATAGTGTGAACCTCTACATACACACTCGCAGCTGAACAACGTAGAAACAGATGTGTGTTTCATGGAGGCATGACACTCACTCTGCACCACACTCACTCTGCACCACACTCACTCTGCACTCTGCACCACACTCACTCTGCACCACACTCACTCTGCACCACACTCACTCTGCACTCTGCACCACACTCAGTGTAAAACATGTCTCCTCTAAAAAAGCGTTGCACGTTCCTCTCCTGAACTCAGTGGCGATGGAACGGGTGCATTAAGCAACGTCTGCAGATTATTTACAGCCTCAGTGACTCTTAATCTTTACAGAGAAGAAAAAGTGAAAATTCCTAACTTTCCAAAAAATCAAACCTCTGCTCCAGGCCTACAGACTGAACATGTTCGGGGCTCGGTACCAGTGGCTGCTGCTGGCTGACGGAGCAGCTGCCGGGTGGAGCTGGGTGGGGCGGCGGTCCGGCTGCAGTGCCGACAGCCTGCAGACGGCTGCAGACGGAGCCATGCGGCTGCAGAGGAGAGTGCTCAGCAGCTCGGGGGCCCCGGGGGTCTCCGGACGGGTCAGGACCTGCACACATTGAGCTACAGCCTTTACACCCACTGATACACATCACGGTTCTGATGTCCTGTCCCACCTCCTCCAGTGCACACATGAGCCCAAAGCACTGAGAGAGAAACTCCCTCTGGAGCAACACAGGGATCTTAGCCTCTGCAGACCATAGACATGCACTAACACCTACAGAACTACAGGGGGGGACACCACAGAAGAAGAACAGCTCCTCTTCAGCGGTCTCTTGGTTCTGTGGGATGATTGTGTCCGTCTCTCTGCAGACTCCTCAGCAGTACCTGCGCCTGCTGACCGAGGAGGGGTCAAAGGTCGACCCGCTGCACGGCTACGCCTACGACGCCGTGTGGGTGGCGGCGCGCGCCCTGACGCAGGTGATGGAGGCGGTGAAGCTTCGAGAGAAGTACGGAAGCCAGAGGAACACGAGCGGGGAGGAGCTGCAGAGGAAGCTGCTGGATGCCCTGAAGCACACACACTTCCAGGGAGTCACCGTGAGCTCAAATACACACACCTGTTAACCACCTGAAACACACACTGCAACACACCTCAATCATACAACTGTTACACACCTGTAAACCACCTGTAACACACGTTACATACACCTGTTAAGCCCCTGTAACACACAACTGCAACACACACCTTCAGCACTCACCTGTAACTCACACCTGGGATACCTACCTGTAACACACATCTGTAAACCACCTGTTACACAACACACACCTGAAGCACATAAACCTCACCACCATAAATGTCCGACAACACAGGTTGTTTTTCTCAGTACTTGGCCCTAACAAGCTCAGCAAAACCAACACACCTATAAGACACACCTGTAAGACACACCTGTAAGGCACACCTGTAAGGCACACCTGTAAGACACACCTGTAAGGCACACCTGTAAGACACACCTGTAAGACACACCTGTAAGGCACACCTGTAAGGCACACCAGTAAGGCACACCTGTAAGACACACCTGTAAGGCACACCTGTAAGACACACCTGTAAGGCACACCTGTAAGGCACACCTGTAAGGCACACTTCTAACATGTATTTCAGGGCCCGGTTTTCTTCCGGAACGGGGAGCGGATGGCGTCGATCGAGCTGCTTCAGTTTCAAGGTGAGTAACTCGATGCTCTGCTGTCACGTCTGTACCTTTTACATATTTCACATTAGTACAAATAAATCGATCTGAGTATTTCAGTTTTGTTTTATCCCAAATGTTTCAGAGAAATCAATCAAATCATTTCTGAGAACAAAGGTGACCTTATTTTCAAAAAGCAACTTAATTTAAAGATGACTCTTTATCTTTACAGGATATCCTTTTAAAACCAACTCAATAAAAACTAATACATTCACCGTCTTTTCAGAAATCACGTTTCTTAAAAAAACCTTTCAAAAGTCAAATTCTGAAAATGTTGAAGATATTTGTATTTGTATGTTTGTGAGGAGAGTCAGAACTATAAGAAAAAAGTCTCAAAGAAAAGATTTTAATTTGAGAAAGTCCGAAAGAGAAGTTCTGAGAGGTGATTTGGAAAGGTGAGTTCTCTTTGAGAGATTTCCACAGTATTTTTGCTTTTTAATTTCCAAATCAGAAAAGCCTTAAAAATAAATCTTTAACCGGGTTTATGGAACATGCTTGGTTTATTTGCTTGAGAGAAAGCAGAACAGAAGTGTTTGAGGGTGTTTGTTAATCAGCAGGCAGCGGGGGGGTGTTGGTGGGAGACTTCAACACCTCCACCCAGCAGCTCAGACTGATGAACCACCTGCTCAAGTTCAAAGGTCAGACTCTCCGTCCATCAGAAACATGTTTCCTTCAGAGCGCTGATCTGTGTACAGACGGCTTTAATGTCCACTCACACACATAAAGTACGATGTGCGGATGTGCTGCAGGTCCGGCAGCAGCCAGAGACCGGACGCTGGTTCTGGAGCAGTGTCTGCACGTCGGCCTGCTGATGTTCGGCCTGGTGTCGTCGGCTGCAGCTCTGACCACCATCCTCACTCTGACCGCCCTCCTCTTCACCCTCATCCACCGCACACACCAGTAACTGCTGCTCAGCCCCTCCCTCTTTCTCTGGTCGTATACTCTGAACATATTCAATTGCTTTGCACATTTCAACATTTAATACTTAATATTTGCACGTTCTTCAGTCAATAATCTGCAAGTTTTATACTGTAAACATTTGGTCGATTTGATCCAAAAATACTTCCTAGACTGACACTACAGAAAAAGGTCCCAGATCTGACCCTGGAAACATCAAACTGCAGTTTAGTTTAAAACTTGTTTCTTTGTGTCTGGAGATTTCTTCTTAATTCACCAAAAGTTAGCATTAAATAACGCCTCATTTAATCCGAGTGTGTGTGAATGTGTGTGTGCAGGCGGCGGGGTTTGTGTGCTGGATGTCTGGAGGAGCTGCTGCTGCTCGGCCTCCTCCTCTCCTCCTCCTCCGTCCTGATTTCCGGGCTGGACGGACCCTCGCTGTCCCACCAGGTGTTCGAGACCCTCTGCTCCGTGAGTTATATTCATATTTATATATATTCGTGCATGAAAGACAGATAGTAAAATATGCCGTTATAGGGTGGTGCATCGTGTTGGTCGCGCTGAGAGGACCACGCCGTTATGGTTTTTCATGCAAGATATATTTAGAATATTTTCAAATATTTGCTCATCGTCTTCAGGTATTTCTCAGACATTTCTGCTGAAAACCAACTGTTTCTGGGACATTTGTCTCTTTCTTGGGTTTAATTTAAAGAATATTTGCTGTTTGCTGAAACTCTTCCTTTAAAACAATGTCAGTTATATTCCTTTAGCTTATTTTAATTAGTTTCATTCAGCTTTAAAAGTAGGAGACATTAGACACAATGTGAAAATAATAACGTGAATAATAGTCCTGAGACCGGGGGGGGGGGGGGGGGTAGAGGGTCTGTATTAAAGCTGGTGAACTACATGCTGAGGTGTGTTGGATTCTTCCACCTGCAGGTGCGTCTGTGGACCCTCTCTGTGGGACACACGGTGGTCCTGGCTGTGCTCTTCATCAGGTCCTGGGGGGTGTACTCCCTGCGCAGCATCAAACCCCCGGTAAATCACAAAGCCCCCGCCCCCCCCCCTGTGAGTGTGACAGTGAGGCTGACGCTCAGTGTGTTTCAGCAGCAGCACAGGAGGAGGCGCTCCCTCTGCGTGTTGCTCTGGTTCCTCCTGATGGACGCGCTGCTTTTAACCACCTGGCAGGTCCTGGACCCCCTCAGACGGGTGGTGCTGCAGCACGGCGACCAGGTAACCTACTCAGGATCTGAGGGAGGGGACTGCGTTCCTGGCAGAGGGGGGTGTCACAACCTTCAGTTAAATTACAATCAAAGAGCTCCTCTTCCTCTTCCTCCTGGTGTGTTCTGTAGGTGTTAGTGCATGTCAATGGTCTGCGGAGGCTAAATGTGTTGCAGTCAAAAGGACTATATGTGTGTGTGTGTGTGTGTGTGTGTTCTTGTGTCAGAGTGTGTCTGCAGAGGAGGACGTTGTGATCCGGCCGTTCTCTGAAACCTGCAGCAGCGGAAACATGGAGCTGTGGATCACCGTGCTCTGCGGGTACAAAGCTCCTCTGATGGTCAGTACTCACACACACACACACACACACACACACATCATTTAACATGAAAGAACATAGCAGACTCTTATTTTGAAATTCCACAAAGGCCTGTCTAAAGTTACTAAATGAAGATAGAAGCTAGACAAAGAGACTCTTATTTTGAAATGCCGTCATGTCGTGTTTTGTCCTGCAGGGTCTGGGCTGCTTCATGGCGTGGAGCATCAGGAGGGTGGAGGATGACCCCCGCGCTGCCAGCAGGAGGCGCCTGACGCTCAGCATGTTGGCTCTGATGCTGCTCAGTGTTGCAGGAGCTGCAGCGTCCCTGCTGACTTCCCACAATCCTCCACTGCACTTCTGTCTGCGCAGCACCCTCATCCTCTGCTGCAACATCTGCATCCTCAGCCTGATGTTCGCGCCCCGGCTCAGAGTGAGAACATCTGGAACTCAATCATAACACAGATCAGCTCAGTGCCCTCCAGAGGAAACTCATCTGAACATTTGAGAGAGTAGAATTCTAATAAGCCGACAGAAAGTTGAGTGATTTAGACAAAAACAAGTCAAATATTTAAGAAAAGAAAGTCGTGATGTCTGAAAAGTATTTGTAATATTTAGAGAAAAAAGTTTGGAAAAAAACTCTTTTGGAGAAATGAAAGGCATGGAGGGGCGTTCCTACAGAGGATAGGGTCGAATATTTAACACCCCCCCCAATTACTGACATTCACACAATGAGTTTTCTGACAGGTTGTGTTTGAATATGCTAATGAGGCGCTATGTGATGCTAGCTTCTGGGGGATTGAGGAGAATCTACAGACTCAGTCAGGGAGATAATCTCCTGGAGGAGGATCTAGAGGTCTTCTTTCCACTAGTCTGAAAGAAGACCTCCTCAGAGAGAATCCTTCCACATGTTGCCTCTGGTTTTGCTTGTTTTGCAGTTGTGGAAATTGTGTTTGAGAAACAGCGAGCAGCAGAGGCCTACAGAGACGCAGATTGAAGCTGCAGAGGAGGAGGAGGAGGAGGAGGAAGAGGATAAGGAAGAGGATAAGAAGCTTCTGATCAGCTTGAACCAGCAGCTGAAGAGTCACACGGCTCAGGTTAGGATGCAGAAACATCTCCTGACTTTCTGTGTGTGTGTGTGTGTGTGTGTGTGTGTGTGTGTGTGTGTGTGTGTGTGTGTGTGTGTGTGTGTGTGTGTGTGTGTGTGTGTGTGTGTGTGTGTGTGTGTGTGTGTGTGTGTGTGTGTGTTTTAACACCGCTGTGTGTCCCTGCAGCTGGATGCAGAAATAGAAACCCTCACCCTGCAGCTGTGTGAGCTGGCCCCTCAGCCCCGGCTGCACCACGCCCCCCCTGCCCGAAACAACGGTAAGCATGGAGTCAGAGAGACGCTGCGAGCCGAGAGTAAACCTGAGCTTCCTCTGGACTGACGGTCTCTGTTAGAAATGTAGAGTCGGGGTTTGCAGCTCATTGAAGCTGCATGTCTGAAAAGTGACATGCATAATAATAATAATTATAATAATAATAATTATTATTATAATTATTATAATTATAATAATAATTATAATAATAATAATTATAATAATAATTATAATAATAATTATTATTATAATTATTATTATAATTATTATAATTATTATTATAATAATTATTATTATAATTATAATAATAATTATAATAATAATAATTATTATAATAATTATTATTATAATAATTATTATAATAATAATAATTATTATAATAATTATAATAATTATTATTATTATAATTATTATTATAATTATAATAATTATAATAATTATTATTATAATAATAATTATAATAATTATAATTATTATTATTATAATTATTATAATTATTATAATAATTATAATAATTATAATTATTATAATTATTATAATTATTATTATAATTATAATAATAATTATTATTATAATTATAATAATAATTATTATTATAATTATAATAATAATTATAATAATAATAATTATTATAATAATTATTATTATAATAATTATTATTATTATAATAATTATTATAATAATTATAATAATTATTATTATTATAATTATTATTATAATTATAATAATTATAATAATTATTATTATAATAATAATTATAATAATTATTATTATAATAATAATTATTATAATTATAATTATTATTATTATAATTATTATAATTATTATAATAATTATAATAATTATAATAATTATAATTATTATAATTATTATAATTATTATAATAATAATAATTATTATAATTATTATAATAATAATAATTATAATAATTATAATAATTATAATTATTATTATTATAATTATTATAATAATAATAATTATTATAATAATTATAATTATAATAATAATAATTATTATAATTATTATAATAATTATAATAATAATAATTATAATAATTATAATTATTATTATTATAATTATTATAATAATAATAATTATTATAATAATTATAATTATTATTATTATAATTATTATAATTATTATAATAATAATTATAATAATATTAAAACCCTTCAAAAGTAGGTCATTAATAAAGACTAAAGACTATTTAAAAGGAGTGAGTCACAAATAAAAGGCTAATCTAAAAATGTTTGCCTTTATTTTTCGTTTAAAAATGTTACCAACATCTTATGACACAACAACAACAACAACAACAACATTTCATCACCAGTGTAAACTCAGGATGTGATTAGCTTAGCTTAGCACAATGAGTGGAAGCAGAGGGGAACTGCTAGCCTTCAGGAAAGAAATACAGAACTCTGCAGACGCACCGCTATTCTGTCGAGTCATAACGACCCCCCCCCCCCCCCCCCCCCTGCAGGTAAAGCCAGGTGTGTGCGCTGGACCCATGCAGCTCAGGTGTGCTCAGAGGACAGAAACTCGGGGGGGAAACCCTCGAGTCTCGACAGCATCAACGCCCCAGAACAGTGAGTCCCGTGATGGAGGAACCGTTCACTTTCACAGGACCACATGAGTCCATCAGTGGTTTGGTTTCAGAGTAACGCCTCGTACGCAAACAAGGCGTTTGATTTGGTGTCTGGTGGTGTAAACATAAACAACATGAGAAGCTACGTTTTAAGAGCAGGTAATAAAAAAAGAAGCATTTAAAAAGAGCAGGGCGTGTAGGCCTACTCCAATGTTTTCACGGTCCAAACATTCTCTGTTGCTGGGATGGATTACTTACTGATGCTATAGTCTAGTGTTTCTGGACCGGGTCCACAGAGCTGACGTTATACAACACATGCACAGAAGACTCGGTTCATTCCGCCTGAGCTAACGAGCTAGCGTTAGATAACTAATGTAAAGGAGATCTTGTAATGAGCTGGGGAATCCTATCTTGAACTATATTTAGCCGGGATCAGGAATCTGTTACAAAATAAGCCAGAGATGCTCAAACGATAACAAGATGCATTGCCTCAAACTAGAGCCTTTATCTCCCTGCATCGTTCTTCTTAGACGGATATCCTTTGCAGATTTGTAGTTTCTTGGTCTGGTTTGTAGTTCTAACGGCAGTGTTTCCTGTCAGCGTGCAGCGGCGTGTCTCCGTGCAGCTGCCCATCCTCCATCTCTCCTACATGCCGGCCGTCGGCGGGGTCAGCGCCAGCAGCTCCAGCCTGTTCCCGCAGCGCGACGACCACTTCCTGTTCACCTGAAAACCGCTTCCTGTTCACCTGGTGCCACACCACAGCTCGACCAATCAGTCGGCAGCTGGGCCTGGCTGCTCCTGTTTCAGTTTTTATATCTGTAATGATGGAAATGCACACAGGACACTTCTACCAGAGATGACTGAAGGCTGTGTGATGGCGATCCAATGAAGGCTGGCTGATGTTTGTAATAAACAATGAAAAAGATCACAGACGTTTCATTTGTTTGCCTGTAAAATGTTGAATATTCTGAAACTACGGTGGCCCGGAAGGTGAAAACACATCAGAACAGAAAACAGGACACTTCAAAAACCTATAAAACAACAATCAGGAAACAAACAAGTGTCTGAAATGTTGTAGTGTTTCCCCTTCAAGGCCACCGTATAAAGTGTTCCTGTCTAATGACATGAGAACAAACCCCCAGGTTGAATCCCGTGTGATGGGAGGCTGCGCTGTCAACATGTGGAGATGTTTGGTATGAGGAAATCCCGTCAACATGATCTTTGAGCCGCAGTCAGTCAACAGACCCAGGCCTTCACCGGCACAGGTTGAAATGTCTCTTAAACTCTTTACTTCAATTCATCCATTTAATGCAAAACAAGACAACATGTAAACTTGGCGTCCAGAACGGAGCCGCGTGAGGGGGGTCTTTGTCCTCCTGAAGGAAAAGGGCACAAAATGCCGCTGAAATTAAAGAAATGCATCACTGTTATTTGAACTCTTCAGAGGCAGGCACGTCTCTTCGAGAATGAAAAACAAACAGAGTGACTGACGGACTACGGAGGCCCTAAAGGGACACAGCATATCTCATGCGAGGAGATGGAAGCAGACATATTGGTAGAGTTACATCCCGGAGCCAGGGCGGAGAGCTGTCTGTTTAGGAACCGGATCGGCAGAGAGCAGAGCCTCGAACACCGCCGGCACCTTCCTTAGATCTGTGGAGGAGCGACCGCCACACACCTCTACACACCTACACACACACCTCTACACACACACACCTCTACACACACACCTCTACACACTTCTACACACACACCTCTACACACCTCTACACACACACCTCTACACACACACCTCTACACACACCTCTACACACACCTCTACACACACACCTCTACACACCTCTACACACCTCTACACACACACATCTACACACACACCTCTACACACCTCTACACACACTCTACACACACACCTCTACACACACACCTCTACACACACACCTCTACACACACACACCTCTACACACACCTCTACACACACCTCTACACACACCTCTACACACACCTCTACACACACACCTCTACACACACCTCTACACACACACCTCTACACACACACATCTACACACACACCTCTACACACACCTCTACACACACCTCTACACACCTCTACACACACACCTCTACACACACACATCTACACACACACCTCTACACACACCTCTACACACACACCTCTACACACCTCTACACACCTCTACACACACACCTCTACACACACACCTCTACACACACTTCTACACACACACCTCTACACACCTCTACACACACTTCTACACACACACCTCTACACACACACCTCTACACACACACCTCTACACACACACCTCTACACACGCCTGAGGTCGCTCTGAATATCAAAGGGTTTTTTTTTTTTCGATGAGAAAGTTTCTCGTTCTCTCGCCCAGAGCTGGAGGCTCCGCAGACACAGAGCAGGATGGAGCATTTCTGCTCTGACTGGGACAGATGAGCTGTGTCCGAAATGAATAAATAGTAAATATTCCATAAATATGTCTGCACTGCACCTGGATGTGTTGGGAGCAGGAACAGGACGTGAGGGACTTTGAATTCATGGAGTGATGGAATCCAGGGTTTTACGGTCAGCTGTTTGGGAAATGATCAGCCAGCCGCCAAGTCAAATGTTGATGTTGGAGGAACGTCAGGGGAATTTCCAGAGAGCCGAGGGGAGCAGGGCGTCGGGTATAAAGCCTGCTGAAGGAGTCCTGACACCAGAACCCAACATGTCTCCCTGCCTCCCGCTCCTCTGTGCTCTGCTGCTGCTGGGGCTGTCTGCGGACGCTTCCTCTGGGGGGGGTGAGTGCTTTCCCCTGTCAGGTGTTTGTAAATGTAGATCAGCTTCTTCACTGAAGGTAACACCCTCTCCTCTGCTGCCTCTGCAACGATATCTGAGACAGCAGATATACTGAGTACTGCTACTGCTACTGAGTACTTCTACTGCTACTGAGTACTTCTCCTGCTACTGAGTACTGCTACTGAGTACAAGACCTGAGTACTTCTCCTGCTACTGAGTACTTCTACTGAGTACAAGACCTGAGTACTTCTCCTGCTACCGAGTACTTCTACTGCTACTGAGTACTAGCTACTGAGTACTTCTACTGCTACTGAGTACTTCTCCTGCTACTGAGTACTGCTACTGAGTACAAGACCTGAGTACTTCTCCTGCTACTGAGTACTTCTACTGAGTACAAGACCTGAGTACTTCTCCTGCTACCGAGTACTTCTACTGCTACTGAGTACTTCTACTGCTACTGAGTACTGCTACTGCTACTGAGTACTTCTACTGCTACTGAGTACTTCTCCTGCTACTGAGTACTGCTACTGAGTACAAGACCTGAGTATTTCTCCTGCTACTGAGTACTTCTACTGAGTACAAGACCTGAGTACTTCTCCTGCTACCGAGTACTTCTACTGCTACTGAGTACTGCTACTGCTACTGAGTACTTCTACTGCTACTGAGTACTTCTCCTGCTACTGAGTACTGCTACTGAGTACAAGACCTGAGTACTTCTCCTGCTACTGAGTACTTCTACTGAGTACAAGACCTGAGTACTTCTCCTGCTACCGAGTACTTCTACTGCTACTGAGTACTTCTACTGCTACCGAGTACTTCTACTGCTACTGAGTACTTCTACTGCTACTGAGTACTTCTTCTGCTACTGAGTACAAGACCTGAGTACTTCTACTGCTACTGAGTACTTCTCCTGCTACTGAGTACAAGACCTGAGTACTTCTCCTGCTACTGAGTACTGCTACTGAGTACAAGACCTGAGTACTTCTCCTGCTACCGAGTACTTCTACTGCTACTGAGTACTTCTACTGCTACTGAGTACTTCTACTGCTACTGAGTACTTCTTCTGCTACCAAGTACTTTTACTGCTACTGAGTACTTCTACTGCTACCGAGTACTTTTACTGCTACTGAGTACTTCTGCTACTGAGTACAAGACCTGAGTACTTCTACTGCTACTGAGTACTTCTACTGCTACTGAGTACAAGACCTGAGTACTTCTACTGCTACTGAGTACTTCTGCTACTGAGTACAAGACCTAAGTACTTCTACTGCTACTGAGTACTTCTACTGCTACTGAGTACAAGACCTGAGTACTTCTACTGCTACTGAGTACTTCTACTGAGTACAAGACCTGAGTACTTCTACTTTAACTCAGGTACAGACCTGAGTCCTCCCTCTGGAGGAAGGGGGAGGGTCTCTCAGGGAGTAACGGGGTGTTTCTGTGACAGGTGGCACCACCTCCCACAGCTACGACCTCTCGGGGCCGGAGCTCAGGCGCCTCCTCAGCTCTCCGGTGTTCCAGGCCCAGCGTCTGAAGAGGCCCCTGGAACGATTCACTTCCCGGTTCGGGCCCATCAGCCACTCTGGAGTCAGGTCAGCACTCAGCGGCACCTTCGGGTGACCCCCCCCCCCCCCCGTTATATACTTCTACTCCCTTTAGAAAACGTCCACTTTTATAAACGCTTCTCTCAAATGAAACTCGTACACGTCATGATTATTATGGTCTGTAATCCCCTGTCTGTCAGAGTGACGCTGGCCAATGGCTCCCAGTGGCTCGTCCATAAGGGAGGGAACTACGGCATTTCCTCCAACACCGTGGTGGTCGCCGCCCGGCACATGAGCTCCGACTGGGATGTAAATATGTCCCCAACAGAGGGTCGTTTTGCAGACCATTGACATGCACTCACACCTCAGTACAGGAGGGGAACTTTTTTAAGTGTTTGCTTGTTTTTCCAGGTCGTTGACACGGCAGATTTCCAGGGGTTGAAGACGGTGTCTGACTTTGTGGCGGCCGGAGGCACCGACTACAGCCTCCTCTTCGATAACTGTCACCTGGCATCCCGGAGAATGATGAATCAGCCATAAGATGAAGGCGACTCATCACGCAGTGTCTCCTCCTGGTTTCTGTTTCCTCTCGCCTCCTGTTTTCATCTGAAATGAACGGTTGTTTAGATCTGAGTCGCTAAGGTTTTCTGTAAGGCTTTTCCTGTTGCTGATATACACTTCAATAAACGGGCCTCTGATGAAGGGAAGCTCCAGAACTCTCTCCTGTGATTTCTCCTCCAGCAGAGGGCACACGGTCCCTTCACTGCTAGATGTCACACTTTATAGGAGAAAGGGTAGAGGCACAAACCAGGACCAGATCACTTTCTGGATTTTTATAATTGCTCCAACGTATGTTGTTAAGTACAACTTTAAGACACTTTCCATTGTATGCTACTGTGTACTTCTACTTTTACTCCCCTACATGTATTTAATTCCTTTAGTTGCTAGGCAGATCTGGATTACTGATGGTAAATATAACCCCTTAAATCAGACTGTAGTTCACCTGCAGTAAATCCAGCAGCTACCCTGCAGTATACAAAGCATTCAAACTAGCTGCACCTTTACCAGCTCTGAGAACACTTTACTGATCAATCATTATAAAACATATCAGAGATATTATTCTGAAATGGACCAATCAGACAATGACTACTTTTACTGTCGCTACTTTAAGTACATTTAGAGGAGAGTACTTTCTACTTTCACTGGAGGAACATTTAGAATACTTTTACTGTGACAGAGTATTCCTACACTCTGGTACTTCTACTTTACTCAAGAACAAGACCTGAGTACTTCTACTTTACTCAAGTACAAGACCTGAGTACTTCTACTTTACTCAAGTACAAGACCTGAGTACTTCTACTTTACTCAAGTACAAGACCTGAGTACTTCTACTTTACTCAAGAACAAGACCTGAGTACTTCTACTTTACTCAAGTACAAGACCTGAGTACTTCTACTTTACTCAAGAACAAGACCTGAGTACTTCTACTTTACTCAAGTACAAGACCTGAGTACTTCTACTTTACTCAAGTACAAGACCTGAGTACTTCTACTTTACTCAAGAACAAGATCTGAGTACTTCTACTTTACTCAAGTACAAGACCTGAGTACTTCTACTTTACTCAAGTACAAGATCTGAGTACTTCTACTTTACTCAAGTACAAGATCTGAGTACTTCTACTTTACTCAAGTGCAAGACCTGAGTACTTCTACTTTACTTAAGTACAAGACCTGAGTACTTCTACTTTACTCAAGTACAAGACCTGAGTACTTCTACTTTACTCAAGTACAAGACCTGAGTACTTCTACTTTACTTAAGTACAAGACCTGAGTACTTCTACTTTACTCAAGTACAAGACCTGAGTACTTCTACTTTACTCAAGTACAAGACCTGAGTACTTCTACTTTACTCAAGTACAAGACCTGAGTACTTCTACTTTACTCAAGTACAAGACCTGAGTACTTCTACTTTACTTAAGTACAAGACCTGAGTACTTCTACTTTACTCAAGTACAAGACCTGAGTACTTCTACTTTACTCAAGTACAAGACCTGAGTACTTCTACTTTACTCAAGTACAAGACCTGAGTACTTCTGCTTTACTCAAGTACAAGACCTGAGTACTTCTACTTTACTTAAGTACAAGACCTGAGTACTTCTACTTTACTTAAGTACAAGACCTGAGTACTTCTCCTTTTAGTGTATTTACTTTAAATCACTAAATGTTATATTTTATTTGTACTTTTGTGAAATGTTCTGATTAATGTGAACTTCAGTATTTCAATGAAATATATTGATTTGATTTGATTTATTTGATTTGATTTAAATTGACTTTAATTATTAGTTCTATTTTTCTAAACGGCAGAAACAGGTGGAAGGGTTAGTTCATGGTATTATCCCTTCCCTTTATTTCCTTGTATTTGTCTGTATTGTCATGGTATTATATCGGTTTAGTTTAATGTCTTTTATTCTTTAATCAAGTCCATCTTTTAATCACATTTACTGTATGAACTGTGACATCATGAACTCAGACTTCTGTTGAATCCTTTTATTGTTATTTAGTTCCATCGAATTCCATTGAATTCCATTGAATTCAATGGAATTCAATGGAATTCGATGGAATTCAATGGAATTCAATGGAATTCAATGGAATGTTATTTGATATTATTATTTATTCTCAAACATCGAGCCGTGTCCTGGATGGGTTTCAGAGGGGCGGTAGTCGGAGTAAAGAGGGACTGTTCTCCTGCAGGTTCTGGCGCAACGCCCACAGCAGGCCTGGGTGTCCTCACTCTGATTTTGCATCCCATAATGAGCGAGGTCAGCCCGTGCGTCACAATTTCTGCACGGTGGGTCAGCAGGAATGCAGAGCGAGGACGGGGGTAGGACGGGGGGAAGTCATCCCTGCAGACTGTGCCCCCACAGTCAACAACAAACAGCGAAAGATTTTCAGGTCGGGACACATTTTTTATTTGCAAAATGTAAACAATGAGTGTCAGGGGAGCGCCTCCCTCCTCTGAGCGGGGGCTTCTGCTTCTTGTGTTTGAGCTGTTTGAAACGTGCCATGGGAGTAAAGCTGCCTTGTGTTTTTTACTACAACTACTCAAAGTGTTCTCTTGTCTGTCCCTCTGGTCCACAGCCTGGTTCCTCTTGTGTCAGAGCGGCTGAAACAGGCGTCATGTGACAGGTAGCGGCACCTGTGAGGTCTGCAGCCGGCTCTCACATCCTGTTTTCTGTGTGTCGTGAACCCCCCCGCTTCTCCCTCTTCCTCTTTCCTCGCCTCAGTGTTCCAGGATCAGAGGGAGAGTCCTGTCCCCGTGCAGCCGCGGGGTTTCCCTCTCTGGAGACGCCTGTTTCTCTTCCCTCTCTGCCTCAGATGTCTCTCAGGGTTCGGTAGCTTCTCTTCTGAGATCGCAGCAGAGGCGTCTGGGTGTCCACGTCTCGACAGAACATCGCCCTCCCCCCGCGGCGCATACGAGCTCCAGTCCAGCCGTACAGCAGGCAGTTGAAGAAACCCTGAGAGGCCGTGCTGAACGCCTGAGGACAGGAGGACACAGGAGGACAGGAAGACACAGGAGGACAGAGGAGGACACAGGGGGACAGGAGGACACAGGAGGACACAGGGGACACAGGAGGACACATGGGGACACAGGGGGACAGGAGGACAGAGCAGGACACAGGAGGACACATGGGGACACAGGAGGGGACAGGAGAACACAGGAGGGGACAGGAGGACACAGGGGGACACAGGAGGACACAGGAGGACACAGGGGGACACAGGAGGACACAGGGGGACACAGGAGGACACATGGGGACACAGGAGGGGACAGGAGAACACAGGAGGACAGGAAGACACAGGGGGACACAGGAGGACAGGAGGACAGAGGAGGACACAGGGGGACACAGGGGGACAGGAAGACACAGGAGGACACAGGGGGACACAGGGGGACAGGAAGACACAGGAGGCCAGGAGGACACAGGGGGACACAGGAGGACAGGAGGACACAGGAGGACACAGGGGGACAGGAGGACAGGAAGACACAGGAGGACAGGAGGACACAGGGGGACACAGGAGGACAGGAGGACACAGGAGGGCACATGAGGACAGAAGGACACAGGAGGACACAGGAGGACACATCACTGCATGCACTGTTCACACAGACAGTAGAGTTATGATGGCAGTGTAGAGCAGGTGTCTCCAGCTCATAGAAGCAGCATGAGTCGCGTTAATTAGCATTCGTTTGGACAGTTTTGGAGGATGCTGAATCCAGTTGTGACACAAAAGGAACCACAAAAGAGACACCACTCCAGTAAAGACACACGACAGGACACCAGTGTTCCCAGCTCTACAGAGCGCTGTTATCCACTCTGACCCCGTGACCTCAGACTGACCTCGGAGACGTAGAGGACGACCCCGACGACGCCCTGACCCGCTGCAGGACTTACCAGCCGGACAGATGCCAGACACACCGCTGAGGACACACACACACACACACACACACACACACACACACACACACACACACACACACACCTGTAAGAACTCAAGTAATAAAAGTCTTGTTACAGTTTGATGGTAAAATCATGTGTTTAGTTTCCTGATTTATTTTGAAATGTATTTTCCTGATGTGAGCTACTGGTACGCGGTGAACTGGGATGTGACGTCACTCCCAGTGTAAGGCCGCTTCAGGACGGGGAGACTGACCTGGACCCCAGCAGAGCACGAACACCAGCGGGTAGAGCAGCATCCGCCGCTCCATCAGGTGGAAGCTCGCCCTCTGCTGGTTGCCCAGGTAACCTGCAGACGTCACAACCCGCCGGTAAATCTGGCGAGCTGTCACCACCAGCACCTGAGAGAGGAGGGAGGAGAGAGGAGAGACGAGGGAGGAGAGACGAGGGAGGAGAGACGAGAGAGGAGAGACGAGAGACGAGAGAGGAGAGACGAGAAAGAGATTAGAGAGAGAGGAGGGAGGAGAGACGAGAGACGAGAGAGGAGAGAGGAGAGAGGAGAGAGGAGAGACGAGAAAGAGATTAGACAGAGAGGAGGGAGGAGAGACGAGAGACGAGGGAGGAGAGAGGAGAGAGGAGAGACGAGAAAGAGATTAGAGAGAGAGGAGAGAGGAGGGAGGAGAGAGGAGAGAGGAGAGAGGAGAGAGAGGAGAGAGGAGAGAGGAGAGAGGAGAGAGGAGAGAGGAGAGAGGAGAGAGGAGAGAGGAGTTAGTGTCTGCAGCGCTTGTGCGTCCACAGAGAACTGATCGCTCATCGATAATAATCGTATTCGTCTTTTTTGAAAAGACCAAAAGAAAAGGTCTCAAACATTTGATGGCGACACTAAACTTAAACCAGTTTTAAAAAGAGAAACGTGAAACGGTAGCCGCCGTCTCAGACAGGACGGATCATCCACGGATAAAGGTAAGGGAGAAGGGACCCTCACTGCTCCCACTGAGGGGAGACTTCAGCTCCTGAAAACCGGAGGGTTTAACTGTTGATGATCTCGGGATTATAAAGTCTTGTTGGCCGTTCAAGAAACCAAGCAATCATCGCTGTGTGGATCATGAGGTCATATCCAGCTCTCTTGTGTTCCGATGCTTCCTGTGCATTCACTCACTATGACGCTGAGCAGGGTGAGGAGGAAGGTGGTGAGGAAGACGCCGCTGCGGTAGGTGTGCAGCACGCGGCAGGCTCTGATTGGCTGCTGCTGCTCCTCTGCGGTGAGGAACAGCGCCCCGGTGTGCATCAGCAGGCACCTGCACAGGTACGGTGCACAGCGAGGGTCACATCAAACTGACAGAACATTACAGAAAGAGCACTCAGATGTTTGGAAGGTGTCTCCCGACCTGTAGGGCTCGCTGAAGTTGGCCTCACAATGGCTGAGGTTCCCTTCTATGAACACAGGCGTCATCAGCAGCACAGGAAGCAGCCTGGAGACACAACCCTCCGTCACACACGTCTGTTTGACCTTTACTCAATAATGCTCCGAGCTGCACTCACCCTGACAGCAGCGCAGCGAGGCGACCTGCAGTGCTCACTCTGTTGGAAACCTGGACAAAAAGACGGGAAATGATTCTTAAAAAATACATTTAAATTCACTCAAAAATCAGATTAGCTGTGCAGCGTCTCGGCATCAAAGGAACAGTTTGAAATGTTCGGTAATGTGCTTTGTTGCACTTCACAAGCTGCTTGTATGCCTAGACCTTTCATATATTTTGGAGGAGATCTTTGGATATTTCTCTCATTTCTTTTAAATGCTTCATACATTTCTCCCAATTATTTTCTAATGTATCTTAAGACTTTTTCTCAACACTAAAGAATATCACACATCTAAAAAAGTGTGTCTGGAATCTGGGTTTCCTCTGGACAGGAAGTGAGGGTAACTCTGTGAAAGGTACCTGCACGTATCCGTCCATGCAGCTGTAGTACTGCTCTCTGATCCCCCTGTAGAGGTTGAACACGTAGTTGAGCGTGTAGAAGAAGGACGCCATGTACAGAACCTGCCAGAACAACAACAGTGTGTAGTTGTGGGTCAAATCCCCCCCCCGTGCATGCGCTCACAAACACAAAGAGATGAAGGCAGCCGCTGAACAACACATGTAGGTCAGCTCTGCTCTGCCTGTCCGACTCAGCTCAACACTCCGGGTCGACCGGGTCAGACTCTCCACACCCTCAAAGTTTAGAGATGTATAGCAGGGGTCTCCAGCAC
>NC_086351.1:357500-390000 GCF_036324505.1 Eleginops maclovinus
TTTCTGGACTCGGCGCTTTCATCGTGTCCCCTAAATGAAAGTTCCTGTTTACCCAAAAACAGGACACAATCAATCAGTCTTTCAATATTTCCCTATTTTTGTTCACCCTTTCGTTGTGGAGCTCCGTTTCCCTGCGCACTTGTTCGTTGAGCTGTAGATCCACTCGGGTGTCCCCAAAGGTTTTCAAAAGCACCAGTGCTTCCAAGTGCCCAGCTGTGCTTTGGTGTCTCGTTGCTGCCTTGGTTAGACAACTCAAGTTTGCAAATGTAGTGTGGCTCCAAACACCAAATCGATCAGTTGCAAATACCAGGCATTCCCGGCAGTACAAGTTGCAGTGCCTCTCGGAGGCTGTGAGCCAGGGGTACCGCTCGTAGTTTCCCTGCTGTGCTAGGCTCGCTAGCGTTGGAGTTGGCCGTTCCCTTTTCAAGATGTGTAGCTTTACTTGAAAAGTTCGTTTTGAAAATGGCGTTGTAATTATATCTTCGACCAAATTGATCTCTTCTCCTCCTTCAGCCATTGTGGGAGTATTGTGTTTTAGAAATCTACACAAATTAGCTCGCTCAAGTTCTAGTTCTGTTTGCTAGCTTTGCCCATAGACTGTATGGCTCTGCCTACTGCCTAGCTCTGCCTCTCAATAGTGCGTATCCAATCAGAAGATGTGCACGTGCTAACGTTAGCGTACGCCTGCTAGCTGGCCCGTTGTCGCCACCTCGAAATCTGATTAGTTAACGCCACAGTTTTGTTTGCGTTCACTTTAAGCTACAGCCGCCCGCACTGTTGATTCTGAAGGCCTAAGGGCAGATTTCTTTGACCCTAGCAACACATTATGGCTGAAATATGATTGGATAAAAGCTCTAACATAAAGGCCAGCCCTCCAAATCTCGTTCTGAGGCTGGAAGCAGCGCAGCCAAGACGAACGCTATAAAATGAAGAGAATAGACTATGGGGAATAATTTAATACGTATTTGTGGAAAAAATATATCAACATTTAATTTATATTCTGATGATGTTTAGGCCAGCAGAGAAGGCCTTGCTGGCCCTGACGGCCCACCACTGTACATATATATATTATACATATCTGCTATACATAATATATGCATCTGTCCATACCTCCTCATTCAACAGAGTAAAGTATTTAAATACTTTCAATGTATTCCAAATATGTATATATTTCACATCCTCAAATCTGTATTGTTGATATTGTAAATATTCTTCTCTCTTTTTGCACTATTTTATTATCTTATCTGCACCATGTATGTTGAGTTGTTGGAGGAGCACGGGACATAAGATTTTCATTGCCAACATATACGTTGTATCTGCTGTGCATATGACCAATAAACCTTGAAACCTTGAAAGGAAAAACCCCTCAAAAGCTTAATGTGGCCATTTTCAGGGAGCAATGGACTCTGCAGAGACTTGGCAGACACATTTACCACAGTTCTTAAAGAGAGCTGTGGGAAATGTTTCCTGAAATTCACTGGAAATCGGTCTAATCTTCAGCTAGCCTCCCAGTTGGATTGCATCCATGTTCAGCTCCTTTTTTCTATTAGCAGTCCCTTAATTACATCCATGTGTTCTCCATTTGAGCACATGGCTGCACCAGTGAAGACTGAGATCAGTGGCGAGGAGGCGATGCTTAACTCCATGTAGATACCAACAACAACACTGAGATCTGATTCAATAATAACACACACATCAAATGACAAGTGTCGTGGAAATTCCACACTTTATCACCTTCTGGTACGAAAAGAACAAATCTACAAGCTTCAAATCAAAGTAGTGTTATTTAATAAAGAGCAGAGCATTTAACAGAATCAGGTCCAGCTGGAGGCCAGATAACCAACCAAAGTCTACCAGGACCTGATCCGATCAAACATGAGACCAGATTCTTAAAGGGAAGAAGAAGGGGAACAGCCAATCAGATTCTACATTCTGAAGAGTGTTGGAGAGCATCTGGTCAGAGGGGCAAACTGCATACAACAAGGCCATTATAAAACACAGGACATAAGGCACGTTATTTATATCAGGTAACATCCGGGTGATCATTTGCCTGAAGCTCCTGTCTCTAGAGAAGTTCAGGTCGCCTCTCTTTTGTGTTAAAGGTGTTACTAAAGCCTGGGAAAGACAGCCGTATTTAACATACTGGGGACATCAAACCAGTAACAGTAATTACTTCCCTGGTTAATTAATTTTTGGTATACCTTTCTAAAATATGATTTTGACAATACAGAACAAAATCATGACTCTATCCAAAACACAGAAACACACTAGTGCCTACACTGGACAGTACATACACATTTAGAGGGTCAAGTACTACAACCGTTACTTCAGTTGCAGAGAGATCTTGTTCGACTGTAGCAATGGCTTCACATAAACATACATCTCAAGTATCTACATAACTCTGTGATAAACAGAACAAGCTAAAACCACCACAGGGCGGGGGAAACATCTGCAGACACTGCTTTAAAGGAAACACGCTTGATCCTTTTGAGTTCTACATGCCTGACCTATATAATGAAATAACACTTACAATACATTTCTACGATCACAGGCAGCACATTGAATCAGTGTGTGGATTGTAGAGCAGATCGGACCCACATTCAGGATATAAGTTTCCCTTGGCGGCAGTCTCAGAATTCCCGGCGCTGGGCCAGACAACATGAGGCAGAACAGAATCGCTCTCCCTAAAAAATATGCGTCCCACATCAAGAATCTGACTAAGAAAAAACAGAAGACTGATCGCAAGGACAAGACACAGGTGGGAGAGAAACACAGGTAACCCAGCAGGAGGGAACAGCAGAGACAGGAGGGAACAGCAGACGTGAGACAGGAACACAAAGACAGATCTTGAACTGTTCATTTATCAAGTTTTTGGGCCACCTTCCACCAGATATGAGATGCTGCAGCTCTGTGTGCTAACGGCTAACAGCTAACGGCTGCTGTTTGGGTTCAACACCGGCAGTGACGACAGGCTGAGATTCTCCCACTGGTTGGCTTTAAGAAACAGCAGCACACATCGTGTAACCCGCCCGGGCGATTCCGCGTCTGTCCGAGTCTTCCGTTGACTGTCATCACCCCCCACAGAAAAACGTGTTACCCAACATGTTAGCTAGTGCACTTCCATCCTCCGATTGCTAATTGCCAGGCGTCGTTTATTGCAGTTTTTACGACATGTGTGCTAAGTCTTTAAGAAAATAAAGTTTGGTGAATTATAACGATGGTTCAGGATCAGGGCCGCTGCTAAGCTTTTGGAGGCAGGGGGTAAAGTCAAAAGTAACGGAGTTACAGTAATGTATTACTTGTTGCAGTAATATAACGCAGTACTTCTGAAATGTGGGTAATATAATACCCGTTACAATTCTCAGTAACAGTTACAACACATTTGAAATGATGTGGTGTTTAGTTTCTAAGAACTCACAAACATCGCGAGACATTCCGACACCAGAGAAACAACTGTGCCGGTAGAACAGTAACTCAGTAAGCCTGTTTCCTATTGGTTCAGAGGGCTGCAGGTTCACAGTGCACAGCTGCAGGAACAGATTCAAGATGCAGAGCTGCAGGCTCACAATGCAGAGCTGCAGGAACAGATTCACCATGCAGAGCTGCAGATTCACAATGCAGAGCTGCAGATTCACCATGCAGACCTGCAGGAACAGATTCACCATGCAGAGCTGCAGATTCACCATGCAGAGCTGCAGGAACAGATTCACCATGCAGAGCTGCAGATTCACCATGCAGAGCTGCAGGAACAGATTCAAGATGCAGAGCTGCAGGCTCACCATGCAGAGCTGCAGGCAGAAGCTACAGAAGGTCTTTCTCTCTGGGTCTGCTGCTTGAACCCTGAGACCTTCAGAGACTCGTGGCAGAGTGTTGAAGATCTGCAGCCTCTGTCCTCTGTGGAATCTCCGGCTTTTAGAAAGCTTGTCAGCCAAATCCCCGTTAACACACCAATGACCTGGTGAGCTAACGCTGCATAGAGACTGGTTCCTATCCAGCAGGTCACAGGGCCGTGCAGAGGCTCCACTCACATGTTATTAATGACACACAGAGACGTCACGGTACCGGTATCACATATTATGCAGCCCACTGAAACGGAGCAGGAGTTTAACCTCTAGCTCTTTCCTCATGTTCAGCATGTACTGCCAGATAGAGGGCTTTAATTAATGAGCTGTAGTAAACTACATGTTAGCATTTAAAGCCAAACTTTAGAGGTTATTCTGGTGAGAGTGACTCAGAGTAACTCAGAGTAGTGTAACACATCACAGTTCAGAGACAGTGATGATGTAATGTCCCTTATTACTTTAAGAAGACAGGAATCAGGAACATGTACTGGATTACATTCTGGAAGTAACTTGCCCATCACTGCCGGGGCCCCTACACGCTCTGCGTACTCTGCGTATAGGGAGCGGCGGTCAGGATGTATACATTCACAAAAAGAACAATAAGAATATGACGAAATATAAAATGTGCAGCAAATTTAAGTGTGGAACATCTGTGCCGCTTGAGCTGACAACCAGAAAACATTTATTTCCTCACAACCAGCAGCTGCTCTTCATCAACCCACCCACACACAGACACAGACACAGACACAGACACACACACACACACACACACACACACACACACACACACACACACACACACACACTCATGAGATGGATAGGCTGGTGTCATTGTTGAAAAAACTCAGCTCCATGTAAGTGAAAAATAAATAACATATTTCTGCTGTTGTATCACAACTTTCCTTGGAAATCTTCGTGGGTCCCAAATGAAACCAATCCATCTCTCTTGCAGAATGTGGAGTGAGGTGAAGGAGGTCTTCCTCCTCCTCCTCCTCCTCCTCCTCCTCCTCCCCTTTATCCTCCTCCTGCAGCACCTACAGGACGGAGGACCACTGCCTGTGTTCAGAGGGAGCAGGAGGAGCAGCACGACTGTAAGTGAATTCTCTTTTTCTTTTGTGCTTTGATGGGAAATGTGGTTTCAGTTTGTTGAGTTAAATGTAACATTGCTGTCTCACCTTTACTATTCTGATCTCCTGCTACAACCATCCAGAACTCTCAGATCTTCTGGGATGGGTCAACTTTCTGTCCCCAGACTTAGAACTAAACAAGGAGAAGCAGCGTTCAGTTATCATGCTCCAAATATCTGGAACAAACTCCCCGAACCCTGCAGGTCTGCTGCTACTCTTACTGCTTTTAAATCCAGGCTGAAAACATTTCTTTTTGCTGCTGCTTTTAATCAGCTGTTCTGATCTCACACTGCACTGTGACTTTTACTCTGCACTGTGACTTTTACTCTGCACTGTGACTTTTACTCTGCACTGTGACTTTCATTCTGCACTGTGACTTTCATTCTGCACTGTGACTTTCACTCTGCACTGTGACTTTCATTCTGCACTGTGGCTTTCACTCTGCACTGTGACTTTCACTCTGCACTGTGACTGTTACTCTGCACTGTGACTTTTACTCTGCACTGTGACTTTCATTCTGCACTGTGACTTTCACTCTGCACTGTGACTTTCACTCTGCACTGTGACTTTCACTCTGCACTGTGACTTTCATTCTGCACTGTGACTTTCACTCTGCACTGTGACTTTTACTCTGCACTGTGACTTTCACTCTGCACTGTGACTTTCATTCTGCACTGTGACTTTTACTCTGCACTGTGACTTTCATTCTGCACTGTGACTTTTACTCTGCACTGTGACTTTTACTCTGCACTGTGACTTTTACTCTGCACTGTGACTTTCATTCTGCACTGTGACTTTTACTCTGCACTGTGACTTTTACTCTGCACTGTGACTTTCATTCTGCACTGTGACTTTTACTCTGCACTGTGACTTTTACTCTGCACTGTGACTTTTACTCTGCACTGTGACTTTCATTCTGCACTGTGACTGTCATTCTGCACTGTGACTGTCATTCTGCACTGTGACTTTCATTCTGCACTGTGACTGTCATTCTGCACTGTGACTTTCATTCTGCACTGTGACTGTTATTCTGCACTGTGACTTTTACTCTGCACTGTGACTTTTACTCTGCACTGTGACTTTTACTCTGCACTGTGACTTTCATTCTGCACTGTGACTTTCATTCTGCACTGTGACTTTCATTCTGCACTGTGACTTTCATTCTGCACTGTGACTTTCACTCTGCACTGTGACTTTTACTCTGCACTGTGACTGTTACTCTGCACTGTGACTGTCATTCTGCACTGTGACTTTCATTCTGCACTGTGACTTTCATTCTGCACTGTGACTTTCACTCTGCACTGTGACTTTTACTCTGCACTGTGACTTTCATTCTGCACTGTGACTTTCATTCTGCACTGTGACTTTCATTCTGCACTGTGACTTTTACTCTGCACTGTGACTTTCATTCTGCACTGTGACTTTCACTCTGCACTGTGACTTTTACTCTGCACTGTGACTGTTACTCTGCACTGTGACTGTCATTCTGCACTGTGACTTTCATTCTGCACTGTGACTTTTACTCTGCACTGTGACTTTCATTCTGCACTGTGACTTTCACTCTGCACTGTGACTTTTACTCTGCACTGTGACTTTTACTCTGCACTGTGACTTTCACTCTGCACTGTGACTTTTACTCTGCACTGTGACTTTCATTCTGCACTGTGACTTTCACTCTGCACTGTGACTTTTACTCTGCACTGTGACTTTCATTCTGCACTGTGACTTTCATTCTGCACTGTGACTGTCATTCTGCACTGTGACTTTTACTCTGCACTGTGACTTTCATTCTGCACTGTGACTTTCATTCTGCACTGTGACTTTCATTCTGCACTGTGACTTTCATTCTGCACTGTGACTTTCACTCTGCACTGTGACTGTCATTCTGCACTGTGACTGTCATTCTGCACTGTGACTTTCATTCTGCACTGTGACTGTTATTCTGCACTGTGACTTTCATTCTGCACTGTGACTTTTACTCTGCACTGTGACTTTCACTCTGCACTGTGACTGTCATTCTGCACTGTGACTGTCATTCTGCACTGTGACTTTCATTCTGCACTGTGACTGTTATTCTGCACTGTGACTTTCATTCTGCACTGTGACTTTTACTCTGCACTGTGACTTTCATTCTGCACTGTGACTTTCATTCTTGTATTTTATTCCTGTTGTGTTTATTTCATTATCTTGAATGTCTGTTTTTAAAGGCCTTTCTCTAATGTGTTTCTGCTGCATTATTTCTTAATGCTCTTAAAGCACTTTGAATTGCCTTGTGTTGAAAGGTGCTCTATAAATAAACTTGCCTTGCCTTGACCTGCAGAACAAAAGGTGCTGATGAAGGGTGTCTTTAAGGGCTCATTAATGTAAGGGAAGGGATACTTGAAGGATGTTGAGCATGGATGAGAATGTGTTGAGAGTGACTGCATGGTGGGCAGCAGACATATTATAATCCTGTATCTTATTCTTTCTGCCTAAAAGATAGCCGTGCTACTTACCCACTTTTCTAAGAGACTCACTTAGCCGTTTTCACGCAAATGCAAAAAGCTGCCGACTTTTCCCCCATAGGAATGAATGGGAAATCTAACAGAGCTCATAATCACCACACTTTGCGGTCACACTGCTTCGTCATACTTTAACGGAGAAACAAGATTTGAAGTGTGAGCAGCTCTCCAGAGTCTCCACTTTATTGGAGGGTTTCTCGATAGATGGAATGGTTTTCCTAAAGTCACAGTTGAAGTGTTGTGGAGTTTTCAGAGCGTTTCAGATCTTAGGATGACTGTGTACATCATCACTCAGCTTGTAGAGCAAGGGTGTCCAAACTACGGCCCGGGGGCCAAATGAGCCTGCAGGCCATATTGAATCGGCCCTCAGCACATTCTAAAAGCATAATGAAATACGGCCCACAAATCAAACTTCTGCTGCTCTTATATTTTACTTCTCAGGTATATGTTCAGATATATTAATGAGCCCAATTTAAAATAAAGTCAGTCATTTAGAATCTAAAACATTCTCTAACAAATCTGAGTTGATTTAAACCCAGTAACTTATTTCTATAACCAGCTGGAGATGTGACCTTCATGTTCCCTCTGATTATCAGCACTCTGAGGCTCTGTTTTAAGGGATGAGCTGCAACAGAATAAATGAACCCTGAAGACAGATGGGATGTGGGCTGTTCTTTCTGAAACCCTTTTCCCCTACATTTGATTTGTTTTGCTAACTTGTAACTTATGAGGCAGTATTCTCCTCTATCAGGGGCCCAGCTCTCCGTATATTTTCTGTATGTGGCCCTCGGTGAAAAAAGTATGGACACCCCTGGTGTAGAGGGTCTGTCAAATCTGCTGGAAAAACCCTGCTCTAAATCCCATAATATTCACTCTTTTCACATCATTTTAAATGATTTCAGAAGCCAAGTTAGTCAGCATTGTCTCGATGTCTTCATTATAGCTAACCGACTTACAAATCTGGCCCATAATAGTCCTTGAGTGACAAAAACTCCAGCTGCTCCGGCCATTGACGCCCATGTTAAATCCCTGCAACATCCTACAGATCTACTCCAAATACGTTTTTAGTTTTGATTGTTTGTCACCAGCTAATTAATTTGCACTGTATTGGGATTAATTGTTGTGCTGACATTTTAAAAACCCTAATTATAACTTGCAAATGACACTTTTGTAAATATCAAAATGTTTGTAATCCATCAAATGAATTATCTTGTACTCTTGTTTTTTACTTACTTGCATCCAAATGTTAGGAATTTGCTAGGGCAAAGGGGAAAAACAGCCCCTACAAATCTCAGAATGCCTTAAAACGACGTTCAAGCTGCAGAAATTTTGAAGAACAAAATATGTATTAACCAATAATGCTACGCTAACTCTTGCATAGTGTCAAGGGTCATTGAAGATAATCCAGAGCTGTAGACTAACCTCCCCTTGGAACAGCAGCATCTGTATTCTCTCATGTTCGAACAACTTGATGACTACTGTGGGCCTTTTAATCTGCTCTGATTTCACATTAAAGACAGAAGCTTGTTGCACCAGTTACTCTCCTTTAAATGAGCCGATGGAGGCCAAAGTTGACCCTTTCTGTTCCATGTCTCACACTGAGATGGAAAACCCTCAAAGTCCACATGGTACACATATCTGTTTGAAACCTTATTTTATGTAAATAAGTATTTCTTTCTGATGTGAACATTAACTGTCCAATTTGAAACAAAGTTTCCAAGAATCTCCTCAAATATTTGGTATATTTTCTGTTTTAGTAAGCTGGTCCAGAGCAACATGCTGAAGAGATTAAAACACACTTAACGACATTCCTCTTACTCACTGATGTTTGGCGGACCTACAGTTCTACCCAATGCAATGTTTCTTTGTGTATTTCTGGAACATATTAAGTGTGATTTAAAAAGTTCATACTTTGTTTTAAGTAAAGCTGAAGATTCTGTTCCACACTTCTGAAACACCTCTGGTATGTTTCTGTTGTAGGAAGGGAGGCACCCATGAGGCGTACCAGCATGAAGGGAGGAACGAGTGTATTCGTCGGCGTCATCGTAGCAGCGTATTTCTCCGGCATCGCTGCTCAGATGACAGCTGGGTCTTCAAACACAGGTTGGCTTTTTTAAATAAGCTTTAAAAAGAGAGATTCATGACATGTTTCTATTTTGTAAGTGACGTTAAGCGTTTGAATCGTAAATCAAAGCTTATTTCGTCAGTCATTTTTCCAGAAATATGGATCTAACGACGTTTGAAATAACACTACAGTCTGTCTGTGAAACGCTTTAAGGCTCGGGAAACATGATCTTTGGAAACATCTGCAGACACAAAGACATTATGCATGCTTGAGACTTTCTAGGAAATGAAGGCAATGTGTGAGAGCTAAAAGCTCTGACTTGCATCCTGATCTGATCCCAATCTGATCGTCTGATTGGCTCGCCCCTCACTAATGAGGATCTTCGATTCAAACTTTGTGTGTATGGGGGGCTCAGGGATGTGACAAAAACCGATACTGCCAAAAGGTACAGTACTGGTCTTTCTACAGGCTCCCAGTAGTCGGGATGAAGACTAACAGAGTCTCCGGGATGAAAGAAAAGATGTTGACCTTTAAATTCACTGTTGATGGACACCCTATTATTCCTTTGATATTGCTGATAATGCCGAGGTGCCCTTGAGCAAGGCCCCGAACCCCAAACTCGCTTGGGCACCTCTCCAGATGCATGTGAATGTGTGTCAAAACGGTGTGTGTAGTAGAAAATGCATGTACGTGTGCACCTACCTGTATGGTTAATGTATACGCATGTAAAACAGAGTGAACACTGAATTTCCCCCTAGTGGTGTTAAAAGGTTCATCTTCCTCTCATCAAACATTGTGAGGAGAAATCTGCAGGTACAGAGCTAGGTAATGTTAGCTGTTAGCCGTTAGCTGTTAGCAGCCTGTGGGCAGCACAGCCCTGCTTGTTTATATAACATGTACAGCACACACAAAACTGAACCTCTGCATTGAAGCCGTCCTAGTACAAGAAGCAGTGGATCTGCGCCCGGGGGGTTCTGTGCCTCGGCAGTGATCAGGAGGTGAACTGGCACCTCTCCAGTCCGAATAAAGTACATCTTATCTTATAAGGGGCGTGAACCGGCAACCCTTTCATTTAAAAGACCAAGTCCCCACAGACTGCGCCACTACCTCCAAACCGAGCTAATGGCTAACAGCTAATGTTAACAGAGCTCAATCAATTCATTAAGCCGGGAAGGGAAACCCCCCAAAGCTTGATAAGGCCTCTGTAACCAATTTTTCTTCAGTGATTATAAAGATGTTGATTCATTTTTGATTTCTAAAATATGATTATATTTGTATTTATTGCTGCAGTGATGCAAGAAGTTCACTTTTTCTCCCCCCTGTCCAGTGTGTGAAAATGCCACCTTGGCCGACATCGTCTTCCTGGTGGACGGCTCCTCCAGCATCGAGAGGACAAACTTTGTGAAGATCAAAGGTTTTTTAAGCAGCGTCATCAAGGCCCTCGCGATCGGCCGGAACAAGGTTCGTATCGGCCTGGCTCAGTACAGCGAGGAAACTTACCAGGAGTTCCTGCTGAAGGATCACATGGACAAGACATCCCTGCTGGAGGCTGTTAAAAGAATTCCCAAACGAAAAGGAGGCACGGAAACAGGCAAGGCCATCGACTTCCTCCGGACGCAGTATTTCACGGAGGAAGCAGGGAGCAGAGCCGGCCAAAGGGTGCCTCAGATCGCTGTGGTTATCACGGATGGAGATTCCACGGACGATGTGACAGCACCCGCCCAGCGCCTGAGGCAGCATGGGGTCATCGTGTTTGGCATCGGGGTGGGAGCAGCCAACCTGCAGGAGCTCCAGTCCATCGCCAACCGTCCTCCAGAGCACTTCCTGTCCTCCATCAGTAACTACGCAGCTCTGCAGACACTGAAAGACAGTCTGCTGAAAACTGTGTGCATTGTTGCTGAGGATCAGAAGCAAGGTAAGGCAAAGGATTGGCGAAAACATCCTATAATAGTCCATTTCTTTGCAGTAAAGTCTATTTTTTATATGTTTACTGCTGTTGCAATCTGCAGTCCTTTTTGGTTACCAGTTTTTATAAAGTTAGAGGTGTTTATTGCTTAAGAAACACGTAGAAAGACAAAGTACACCTGTTCCCAATAGCTCATTCAATGGCTGCAATCAAAGCGTGGCTAGACATGATGGATGTGCAAAGGGGGAATGGGAATTGATGGCCTTATTCCTGCTTGTATATGGGTACGATATGAGAGCTGGGAAAGATACAAAGTCAGCTTAGCAATGTCAAAATTGCTGGACAACAACATTTTTAGTGAGCCCCCTCGAGAATAAAGATCTGTAAGGCTGATTTATTGGACAAACTAGCCATACACTTTGGAGAATACTTGACTGTACTGTAAGAAAAAGTAATAACGTTTTCTCTTTCTCCAGCATTGACAGACAGGTATGCAGATATCTTCTTCCTGGTGGACAGTGGCATGGATAAAAAGTTGTTCCCGGAGTTCATATCTGACATGGTTAAATTGATCGATCATCTCAATGCCACAGCGTCTACCTACCGCATTGGTTTGGCGCAGTACGGTGAAGACACCAAGATCGAATTCCAACTTAACACATTTAAAACGAAACAGAAAACCATCGAGGCTGTCAATCGTTTCCGCCTGCGCCCACCACCCAGCAAACCAACTAACCTGGGCAGTGCCCTGAGGTACGCCAATGCTCAGTTTTTTGGCCACGGGGCTGGGGGCCGTCTGCAGCATGGCTCCCGACAGTATCTGGTTGTTGTGAGTGCAAAAGACTCCAAGGACTCTGTGTATAGGGACGCTGAAGTGATCAAATCCTCGGGGGTAACTCTTATAGGAATGAGTGCAGGTGCAAGTATGGAAGCAATCGAATCATTTGTCAGCACTGGCTACGCATATAATACTTCCAAAGTGTTTATTTTGAAGGATGTCATCTTGACCGAGAAAAAGGACATCGTTGCTGAAGGTGAGAATCCCATCCATCTTACTCGTTGTTTTCCATGTTTTTCAGTTAGTAGAAGAGGACAATGTTCAGCTACAAAACCAGAGCATTCTTAGTTTCATTGAAATCTCTTTTAATCGCAGAACACCAACATTATGCGTACTGCTTTTACCTACATTTCAACGTTACCTGTAATAAATTCCTTGGCAGCAGATGACTCAAGTTAAAAAATCTCACTCCTTTCACAGAATGCATTGGAGCCAATGTGGCAGACATCGTGTTCATCGTTGATGAGTCCTCAAGCATTGGAAATGAAAACTTTCGGCTCATGCGCAATTTCCTCCACTCGATCGTGAGCAGCTTGGATGTAAGTCCGACGAGAGTCCGGGTGGGCATCGTCACATACAACAATATAACCACACCACGGGTCTATCTCGACTCTTTCAACCACAAGGACGAATTGCTGAACTACATCAAGATCCTGCCTTACAATGGAGGTAGTACGAAGACTGGAGGGGCCCTGAAGTTTACTCTGGACAACGTCTTAATTAAGGGAAAGGGCTGCAGGAAAGAGAAAGGTGTCCAACAGGTGGCGGTGGTCATCACTGACGGTGAATCCCAGGATAACGTGGGCGAAGAGGCAATTATTCTGCGTCGAGCCGGCGTCACCATTTACGCTGTAGGAATAGAAAATGCCAGCGAGACCCAACTGCTGGAAATGGCTTCACACCCTCCTGATCAGCATGTTTTCTCTCTGAAAAGTTTCACCGAGCTGAAGCCCCTGAAGCAGAGCCTGCAGAAAACCCTGTGCAAAAACATAATTGATGAAGCAGTCACAAAAAAATTGAGGACTTCAGAAACCAAAGAAGGTTTGTAACTGTTTTCTATTTGGGAGTGGTGGAAAGTAAATAAGTAACTTAAGGAGGGCACGGGACTTCACTCGAGTTAGATCATTATATACTACCTTATCGTTCTTACAAACTACGATTTAGAACCAAATGTACCTTTTATTCCACTACAGTTATTCAACATGACTGACGAAACAGTCAAATGGTTACTAGTTTCTTGCCGTTTTGTATGAAAATACAAGTTATAAATAAACACATGAACTATGACGCACTTTTATGGCTTAAGATCGCTCCCAGTAAAAACAGTAATTATCTCCACCTTTACCAGCAGCAAGTTCAAATGAAGCCACATTCCATTCCGTTTGATGAGTAGTTTCGGTACTTTGATTATGTGTTGATGATAGTACAACTTGTATTTGGGTAAAACAATCTGTAGTTTAAAAAAAATGTGTCTCACAGGAAATACCCTAAACACAAAGAGTGAACTTTAAAGAGTTAATTAGCATTTATGTTGAAGACAAATTACAAGTTAAATTAGGGGGGGCTTTGGGGATCAATAAGTCATTTTGACTTAACCTGAACAAAGAGTTCCCCTAATGAACAGCGAAAGCCAGAAATCTCCAAGGTGCATTTGATTTGTTGTTGCTATGGGGAATTAAAATGGTACTTTCCTCTTGAAAAGCCATCTTTGTATTCAGTTTAACTCAAATATTTCCAAGTAAATGTTCAGTTCTAACCTTCCTCTATCCGACTATGTGAAATAACAATGTCCTGTTGTTGCTTTTCCGCTTTAGCTTGTGAAAGAACCAGTGAAGCAGACATCTTCTTCCTTATGGATGACTCAGGAAGCATTAATTACCCAGACTTCGAAGACATGAAGAACTTCGCCATCGCGTTTCTACAAACCTTCCAAATTGGGCCAGAACATGTCCGTATTGGACTTGTAAAATATGCTGATTTCCCAACTAAGGAATTTGATTTGACAACCTACTCTGATGCCGAGTCATTAGTGAAAGCCATCAAAGATATAGATCGTGCTGGAGGTGGGACGATGACTGGAAAAGCGCTGACATCCATGGGCCAACACTTTGATCAAGCGGCGACCACACGTGATCATCAAGTCTCAAAGTACCTGATTGTCATCACAGATGGAAAGTCCACTGACGAGGTGAAAACTCCTGCAGAAGAACTGAGGAAGCAGGGAATTATTATCTACGCCATTGGGGTGAAAGATTCAGACCAAAGTCAGCTGAAAGAGATTGCAGGAGACCCCAAGAAGACGGTCTTTGTCCATAATTTTGATTCTTTGAAATCCATCAAAAATGACATCACCTCAGATATCTGTTCTGACAATGGTAAGGAACCTTTATTTTTAAATGGACTTTAATCAAGCATTTTCTTAATGGAAAAGGGAAGTGACACTAGGGCTTTTCACAAGCGTAATATCGTGCACTGCTTTGAGACATAACTAAGGTTACCGGTATGTTGTGTTGTTCACTTTACATCAAGAGAAGGAGGAACATATTATTGCTTTAAGGCGACCCCTGCATGTTCAATCAAGACGCCGTGACTAGTATCGATATAAAGGCAGCACGGAGAGTACCGAACAGTGGAGACGCTTTTCATACCTCAGAATTGGCAGCTAAAAAGAATTGTAAAAGTTACGTTTGTAGAGGACGTTAGAATATATCATCAGTGTCCGACTTACAATGATGACTGTGTGTTGGTACATTTCAATGATCAAAGACCTTTCAACTTCTAAAACCTTCTGATGCTCACCTAGCGCGAGGTTCAGTGTCTTTTGAATCCTAGAGGGTAGTGGTGGAGGTAAAGAGCAAAACAGAAATAGAAAAGACAAGTAAGGGCAAGTAATTCATCGAAAATGATGGGATGTAGGGATACAGGAGGTATGGATGAATGGAATAGTGGATGTAGGGATAAGGGAGGTAGTGATGTTGGGATACAGGATGTAGGGATAAGGGGGGTAGTGATGATGGGATACAGGAGGTAGGGATAAGGGAGGTAGAAGGGAGGTAGTGATGTTGGGATACAGGAGGTAGGGATAAGGGAGGTAGGGATAAGGGAGGTAGTGATGTTGGGATACAGGAGGTAGGGATAAGGAGGTAGTGATGATGGGATACAGGAGGTAGGGATAAGGAGGTAGTGATGATGGGATACAGGAGGTAGGGATAAGGGAGGTAGGATGATGGGATACAGGAGGTAGGGATAAGGGAGGTAGTGATGATGGGATACAAGAGGTAGGGATGAATGGAATGGTGGATGTAGGGATAAGGGAGGTAGTGATGAAGGGGTGGTGGGAATGGTGGATGTGGGGATAAGGGAGGTAGGGATGAATGGAATGATGGATGTAGGGATGAAACAATGAAGGGTTTGTTGGGGAGCGGGATGAAGGGGTTTGGCTAGGGTTGAGGTAGAAAGGAGAATTTATGAGTGGAAGGGAGAGGGCGCGTGGGTTGACAGAATGAAGACAAACAGAGGCCGGATGTGTTGAACGCATATTGAAGCGTGTCCCTGGTCCTTGAACCTAAGTCCGCATTAACATTTCTGTGTTCTGTGTCGACAGCTTGCAGAGACACACAGGGCGACATCTTTTTCCTCACTGACAGCTCCGAGAGCATCTCGAAGGACCACTTTCAGACAATGAAAGACTTCATGAAATCTGTCATCAGCAAGTCGGCCATCGGGAAGAACAAGGTCCACGTCGGTGTCATGCAGTTCAGTACCAGCTACAATCTGGAGTTTGCCCTTGACAAACACTACAGCATAGCTAACATTTCGAGCGCCATTGATAATATGGAGCAGATGAATGAAGGTACGCACACAGGAAAGGCCATCAAAGAGGTTTCCAGGTATTTCGATGCGGCCCAAGGAGGGCGTCCTGAAATTAGTCAGAGGCTGATAGTGATTACAGACGGAGAGGCCAAAGATGAAGTCAGGGGTCCCGCTGAGGCTCTGAGGAAAAAAGGAGTGGTGATCTACGCCATCGGAGTGAAGGATCACAACCGCACCCAGCTGCTGGAGATCAGCGGTTCTTCTGACAGGGTTTATTCTGAGAAGAACTTTGATGCGCTGAAAGACTTGGACAGCCAGGTTTCCTTGAAGATTTGTGAGAAAGGTAAGAGCAGGACAAGAGAAACCAACAAAAGCAACTGGAGTAGAGCAGAGGTGGAGGAAGTACTCAGACGGTTTACTTAAGTAATAACATAAATACAAGGGTCTTTAAATACCCACTTTCTGAATTGAGAATGCTGCTTCATCAGAAGTACTGACAATAAAATGAAATGCAAATATAAGTACAACAAATACAGAGTAGTTCAAATAGAAGTACAATACTGGAGTAAATGTACTAACTGTGACATTCCACCATTGGCAACAAGAGCTTGAATTTCTCAATCCTTTTCCATTTTATAGTTTGTTTACTGAAATCAATCGAAGTTTAATAAAATGCGATAAAAGGTCATGGACATGTCTACCGTACTCACTGAGGTGAAGCTTATTTTATGTAACCATCTTTACTCTCAATCAGTTGTAAATGTAAGGCATTGATTTTTTTACATAATAATTACCAATCAATTTCTCTGCTAACCTCTCCCTTTCCTCCCTTTCCTCCCTTTCCTCCTTTCTTTTAAACCAGAATGTCAAATGGAGACAGCCGACATTATATTCCTGGTGGACAGCTCCCAAAGCATATCTCAAACACAGTATGAAAGCATGCGGAACTTTATGGCATCAATAGTGAACCAAACCCAAGTTGGCCCGCTCTTCACTCATTTTGGGTTTATTTCCTACTCCGAAGAACCCCAGGTCCATTTTAAACTGAACGCCTACTCCTCCAAACAGAAAGTTCTCTCAGCGATACCAACTGAGATGCCATTACAAGGACGCACCTTCACAGGGAAAGCCTTGAACTATTCTCTAGAGTACTTTAATGCTCAACATGGAGGCCGGAAGGTGCCACAGATTCTCATGGTGATCACAAATGGAGCTGCGACCATATCTTCCAACCTAAAGGGTCCGGCTGATAAACTGCGAGAACATGGGGTCACGGTCATCAGTGTCGGAGTGAAAGAAGCCGTTGAGAAAGAGCTGTTGACTATTGCTGGTGGCGACAACTCCAACGTTTTCTTCGTGGACAACTTTAAGGCCCTAGAAACTCTGTACAACAATATGTCTTCTGTCCTCTGCAAAGAGACAAAACAAAGTGAGCACAACTCAGGGCATCCGTCGTGGTACAGATCTTCCCAGCTAAGATGTTAAGTTTCTGCCAAAAGATCCACTAAAGGATTCAATTCTTCTAGAGATGTACATTAATAATTCAGGGGCTCAGTGTTCTAATTGTATTCAATTAGTTCAATTAGCCCTTCAACTTTCTTGTAGACAGCAGTATTCCTTCCGTCAGTAAGAATTGTAGATCTTCACAGCCAGTAACCGTGGAAGGGGTGTCAAATATTCATCATTTTTAAACAAACCTTAAAATAAACATAAGGTCCTTTTGGTATGATGGTTCATAAATGTATGAATGTGTAGTTTAGTATTTATGTTTGGTAACTCTATGCACTTCTGTACAACACAACAGGCATTGTTCTTGATTGATTTAGCACAGCTAGCTCTTCAGTATTTGAGCAAAGCAAGGGAAGAAGGAAAATGATAGATCACTTGCAGATCACAATGTACAGGTAGATCCGTCACATTTGGTTCCTCCCTCAAAAAATGGCTGCTTGTGCCATTAAGGAGTAAGAATAACAGAGCAGAATATCCCTAACAGTCTTCCCGCTGGTGAACATTCCCAATGGGGTCTATTTGAATGCATGCCTCATCTGTCAGACTTCAAACTGTAAATAAGGAAGTGAGGGGTTTGGGGAGGCCAAACAAATGATGCTTCACTGATTCTTTGTACTTTTGTAATCTCCATTTCATTTCATCAATTCATATTTCCATTTCTGTCATATTGACTGATAACTTCCTCTTGCTTTGCTTTGCCAGAATGTAAGAAGGCCGACCTCATCTTCCTACTCGATCAGTCGAGCAGCATCAATTTAGACCAACACAAAATTATGAAAAACTTCACGGCAAACGTAGTGAACAGCTTTGACATCAGTGAAAAGTGGATTCATGTTGGACTCGCACAGTTCAGCAATGAGCCTAAGGATGAGTTTAACCTCAACAACTACTTTAAGAAGGAGGATTTGACCAAACACATCCAAGGCTTGAATTACACTGGTGGAGACACGAACATCGGACGTGCCTTGGATCACATTATGGAATACTTTCAGGAGTTTCGGGGCAGTCGTAGCGGGGTCCCCAAGACCATGGTGTTGATCTCAGACGGCGAGTCTCATGATGAGGTGGAGGATGCAGCTGACCGTCTCAGGGATATGAACATCACGTTGTTAGCCATCGGCGTTGGGGACGTTCACGAACTGCAGCTCTTGCAGATCACCGGCACCCCGGAGAGGCTGTTTAGTGTGCACAACTTCAACGAATTGGCAAATATCAAGCAAGGTGTGGTCGACGTCATATGCGATGGTCAAGATCCACCACCATCACCCCCACCCTCACCCTCACCCCGTCCCCCAACCCCTCGCCCCCCAGGCAGTAAGTTGACAAGTGTATCCCTGCATATCAGTAGCTGTGTTTCCATTCAAATGTTGCAAAATTAATTTGGGTGCTTCTCTATCAACTGGTTTGTAGCGAATACAGTGGGGTTAGTTTGGTCACGGCATAGGATACGCATCGCTGTGACCTCGCAGTAAACTAACCAGCAGAAGAAGAGTTTGCATTCTGGAAACTCTCCACAGGCCATCAGACTATTGAACACCTGAGCTTTTCATTTTTTCATCCCCTTTTTCCCTATTTTTATCTGAATTGTTGCTTTTTTATTTCTGTATGTCTTGTACTTGTACTGTTGAGGAACCCGCGACCTAAGTTGCATTCATGGCATACCTCCCCCGTAGTTTTGATATGTTGCGTTAAACCAGGTCTTGGTGATCTGACGATTTGAATTCAGGAATATGTTTCTATTGGGCAACTGTGTTGTTCTTTTACTTCAGCTAGTATAGAGTGGTGCAGGAATGAGACCTAAAACCATGAAACTAAATAGCATTTTATTCCTTCCTGTCCCCTGGTCGATGGTTTCCTGAATGTGTTTTTAGTTGACCTGAAATAAAGTCTTTGGTTAACAAAAGCTGAAGAGATTTGACCGTTTTGCTTTCAGTGAATACCCCACTGCTGGATTCAAACACAGCGGTCGCCATGTGTCATGCTGTTTGGAGACTAAGACAAGCAGTCATGGGAATATCCATATCACCCAAAAACCCTTAGCTTAAGAAGTTTTTTGAGATGGGGGAAGTTTTAATCAAATATTGCTGCTTTCAGACAGACAGACGCTCCTCTTATTTCCCACCATATTCCTCTGTGTGAAATACATCTTTCCCTTTGCTTCAGAGTGCAGCATCGATATCGCCATGGGATTCGATATTTCTGATAGAACAGGAGGTGAGAGGCTGGTCAGCGGTCACAAACAGCTCCAGAACTTCCTGCCGGAAATCACCAGTTACGTGTCTTCAGTGAAAACCCTGTGTTGCGTCGGCCCTGATCCTATCCAGCCCAACATTGCCTTCCAAGTGCTGGGTGGTGACGGGCGTTTCTTGTACGATACAGACTTTGAAGCCTACAGCAAGGACGTGGTGGACAAAGTCATGAACGTGCAGATGTCAGGGCCTACCTACTTCAAGACTGCCATGCTTAACTCCTTCAAGCAGAGGTTTTTAAAGTCCAAAGCTGATGTGAAGGTGATGGAAAGCTGCCAACCCTTCACGCATTGCCTCCGCCAAGACAGATATCTTCAGTTTGGTTTAGGGACATGTTTACAGGGAAACTTCAGGGCGCAATCTTTTTGAAACTCTGTGGAAGTGTGTATGAAACGGGGCAGAACACATTTATTTTGTGTGGATCCAAATGCGAATTCAAACCATATTTCAGCTTTTGCTAACATTGTAAGAGGATTTATTTGGCCTTGGCAGATGTCTGCTTGTCTTGTAGTTTGTAATGAAACGATCAGTCTTTAGCTTCAGTGTATGCTGCCAAGATGTGCTAATTTGCAGTCAATACAAAGTGAAGCTGTGACTGAGGTGAACGGCATTAGTTCAGTGGGTATTTAGCAATAAACGCATTGGACTTATGGACCCTTTTTGACCTAATGATGGTGCTTGATAAGAAGTGAGAGCAGATAGAAAGAAGTCAAATGTTAAGGTGTGATTGTGTGAATTAGCAGATCTGTCAGGATGAGGTGAATCTGTGCGCTCACATTAAGTGGTATATTAAGATCTAACCTCGTCACTCAGGTGCTGGTGATCTTCTCAGACGGGGTCGATGAAGACGTGATGAAACTGAAGCATGAAGCAGAGCTGCTTTATCAGTCTGGTAAGTGTTCCATTCTCCTCTTTATAATGTGGTTATTTGCGCCATCCTAGAGCTCTGCCAACACTTGATTTCCCCCTTTGCTCTCCAGTCTTTGATTCCAGTCTTTCTTCACTTCTATCCTTCTTTGTTAATTACCCACCTGCATAAAACACCAGGAGGATACTGGGTGGTAAGTGAAGCCGGCCTCTTCTTTGCTTTGATATCTTGTGTTTTAAAGTTGTTTTTATCTGAAAATAAGTATAGAAAACCTTGTGTGGCGAACAAATTAAACTTCAGGCATTTGTTTTTGAGTCCCGGTCTGTGGTCTGCCTTTCCGAGAACCAGCACCTTATCGTGGAGAGGTTTGTGTGCCCCGATGAACCTGGGGGCTGTGTTGTCTGGAACCTTGTGTTCCTGGTAGGGTCTCCCATGGCAAATTGGTCTCAGGTAAGGGGCCAGACTAAGGTTGGTTCAAAAGATCTCATGACAAACAAACTGGAAAACGAGGATACCCGGCCCGGAGGAAGCCTGGGGTCCCCTTCTGGAGCCTGGGGAAGCAGGGAACCATCCAAGCTGTGTACAGTAAGGATGTTCCAGGCACGTCCAGCTGGGAAGAGACCGAGGGGTAGACCTAGGACCAGGTGGAGGGACTATATCTCTTCGCTGGCCTGGGAGCGCCTTGGAATCCCCCAGTCAGAGCCGGTTGATGTGGCCAGGGAAAGAGAAGTCTGGGGCTCTCTGCTGGAGCTGTTACATCCGCGACCCTGACGGAAAAGCGGGAGAAGATGGATGGATGGGTGGTCTGTGGTCTGTGGTCTGTCCTAACCTACTAAAATCAAAAACTGTGGTTTTGTTTTTTGCCTGCAGGGGTCAGCGCTTTACTGACTGTGGCCCTGGAGGGGGCCCGGGACCCCACCCAGCTGCAGATGGTGGAGTTCGGACGAGGGTTCGGTTACAAACTTCCTCTGAGCATCAGCATGCCAAGCGTGGGCAGCACCATCCTCAAACAGATCGTGAGTCCCTCATTGCGCTGCTCACAGGAGCGACTTCCGACCACTTGCAAAGTCAAGATGTTTCTACTGGTTCTGGAAGAGTGTGCCATCCTTTCACCTCTGATCTCCCTCCAACAGTTCTGCGGGCTTTTCTCAAAAGTTGCATCTGAATTCAGACAAAAATCATTGAGCACAATCAGAATCAGAAAAACTGAATTCATCCCAAACTGGGAATTTCTTTTTGTTGCAGCAGCGAATTACAATTTGAAGCAAAACAAATCATTAGAAATAGAAATAAGAAATATACAGATGAAATGGAATATTGATTAAATATAATATAAGTGTAAAGAGTGCACGTTAAGTCCAGTTCACAGAGAGGCTATGGAGCAGAGAGTCCTGCAGCCAGAGGGGGGTTATAGTACAGAGTTACTGCAGAGGGCAGGAAGGTTCTGCTGAACCAGTCTGTTGGAGAAGGAGCTCCCTGTCCTTCCAGCTGTGGGGGTGGGGGGTGGGGGGGGGGGGGGTTATCCATGATGGACAGCAGTCTGTTCAGAGTCCTCCTCTCCACCACAGCCTCTAAAGGGTCCAGTTTGATGTCGATGACAGAGCCAGCTTTCCTGATCAGTTTATTGATTCTGCTGGTGTCAGCGGCTCTGATGCTGAGAATTACAGAGAAGATGACCTAGGATGTACTCCTGGGGTTCTCCAAGGTAACTCAAAATATTGCAGTAGTGGAAGTTACTCAGTACATTTACTCATATACTTTACCTCAGTATTTCCATGTAATGCTCCTTTATACTGCATATTCTTTGGAGAAGTAAATATCGTACCTTTACTTCGACCGCCTTGATTCCAACACACACTTGAAGGTTTCTTTTGATGCATTATGTTTTCGGGCTGTCTTTCCCGTCTTCATACATTTTGAGACCGCCTGCAGGATTCGTCCACATGGATTCAAGGATGAACTCATTAGAGTTTAGTGGTCAAAGGCAATAACACATTTGAACTCAGGCACCTATTGTGACAATAGCATTAAATGATGAGGCAATAACCCTTTGGACGGACATGGATGTAAACTTCTCCTCAACCGTCAGACAGATGTGAGGCGCTCCTTTTAGTTTGACGAGGGTCTTCCATTGTCTCCCCCTCTGTGTCTCTGCAGGACGCGGTGTCGGACAGGGAGTGCTGTAACGTCATGTGCAAATGTTCGGGACACGAAGGCATCCGAGGCTCTCTGGGCCCACCGGGGTCAAAGGTGACTGAAACACACACACCCTCAAACTTGAACATGATGCTTGACCTTTGTTTTCTACATCAATCGAAATATATTGAAGTAAAACAGTGATGATGGTGAAGATACGTTAGTCATAATACACCCACAGATACGTGTTTATCCAGATGAGTCATGATATCTAATCTCTCTGCCTCGATGTTGTTGCACACAGGGCAGGCAGGGGCCGAAGGGTCACTTGGGCTTCCCGGGGGAGGAGGGCCAATCTGTAAGTGCTTTTTTTATCCCTGGTTCACCTCCTCCTCACACTCTGACTCATCTTGTGAAGAAACTAGGAATACAGAAACATGACGCCAGCTGGAATCAGCTTTTAGACATGTTGAGTCTGGAAGAAGATCTGCTTCGTGCCGTGTTCTGAGTGGAGTCATAGAAATGTACTTTAGAATGGTTATATTTAGGATACGTAGAAGTACTCAGATCCTGTACTCGAGTAAAGTAGAAGTACTCAGGTCTTGTACTCGAGTAAAAGTAGAAGTACTCAGATCTTGTACTCGAGTAAAAGTAGAAGTACTCAGGTCTTGTACTCGAGTAAAGTAGAAGTACTCAGATCCTGTACTCGAGTAAAGTAGAAGTACTCAGATCCTGTACTCGAGTAAAGTAGAAGTACTCAGATCTTGTACTCGAGTAAAAGTAGAAGTACTCAGGTCTTGTACTCGAGTAAAGTAGAAGTACTCAGATCTTGTACTCGAGTAAAGTAGAAGTACTCAGATCTTGTACTCGAGTAAAGTAGAAGTACTCAGATCCTGTACTCGAGTAAAGTAGAAGTACTCAGATCCTGTACTCGAGTAAAGTAGAAGTACTCAGATCCTGTACTCGAGTAAAGTAGAAGTACTCAGGTCTTGTACTCGAGTAAAAGTAGAAGTACTCAGATCTTGTACTCGAGTAAAGTAGAAGTACTCAGGTCTGTACTCGAGTAAAGTAGAAGTACTCAGATCTGTACTCGAGTAAAGTAGAAGTACTCAGATCTTGTACTCGAGTAAAGTAGAAGTACTCAGATCCTGTACTCGAGTAAAGTAGAAGTACTCAGATCCTGTACTCGAGTAAAGTAGAAGTACTCAGATCCTGTACTCGAGTAAAGTAGAAGTACTCAGGTCTTGTACTCGAGTAAAAGTAGAAGTACTCAGGTCTTGTACTCGAGTAAAAGTAGAAGTACTCAGGTCTTGTACTTGAGTAAAGTAGAAGTACTCAGATCTTGTACTCGAGTAAAAGTAGAAGTACTCAGGTCTTGTACTCGAGTAAAAGTAGGAGTACTCAGATCTTGTACTTGAGTAAAAGTAGGAGTATTTTAAATGTGTTTGAGGTTTGTGATATGGCACGATTCCGTTCTGCTGAGTAACGGATCAGATGGGATGTTTCAGGGCGGGACCGGGCCTCCTGGACCCAGCGGACCTCAGGGCTTCCAGGGCTGCAGTGGAGCCCTGGGACATAAGGTATGGAAGTTCTTTATTTCCCCTTCAGTCTTTTATTGTGTATTTACTATGACACTTTCATACACCCCTATAACACCTGTATCACACACACATTACACCCCATAGTATACACTGTAATTACACCGTTACTACACACATCACTTTCCCAGGATACAGAAACCATGTGTGTGTGTGTGTGTGTGTGTGTGTGTGTGTGTGTGTGTGTGTGTGTGTGTGTGTGTGTGTGTGTGTGTGTGTGTGTGTGTGTGTGTGTGTGTGTGTGTGTGTGTGTGTGTGTGTGTGTTTGTGTGTGCAGGGCTCCCGAGGCGTCTCCGGGAACAGGGTGAGTGGCTGGAATGTGAAGTTCAGAGGAGATTTACGAACATCTTTGAACCAATTTGAGTTCTGCTGGTTGATTAAGAGGAGAGCGCTGAGTCGTTGGTTCTGATCCAACAGGGCGGCGACGGACTGGACGGATTGGACGGAGTCAACGGAGAACAGGTACAGTGTCAGCAATAAAACAACAAGTCACAGCGTAAAGAAGGTCCTCAGATAACCCAAATAATAACAACAACAACAACAATAATAATATCAATATTATTATTGTTGTTGTTGTTATTATTACTATATTTATTATTGTTGTTATTATATTTATTGTTGTTGTTATTATTATATTTATTGTTGTTGTTGTTGTTGTTGTTATTATACTGTGTGTTTGTGGTTCTGTGTCTGCAGGGCCTGACCGGATCAGATGGAGCTCAAGGAGAAAGAGGAGACCCAGGAGACCCAGTAATATATCTGTGTGATGTCAGGGAGACCCGGTTCAGACCAAACCCAGAATTTATGTCGTGGTTTTAGTTCCTGCAGGTTCAGCACGCGTTGTGCCAATGTTATTGGAACGGATAAGTCCTGAAAAGGCCATGTTTCTCACTTCCTGTGTCACGCTGAGTAATCATTATGAATAACATCATCACCTGCTTTCTCTCTCAGGGGATCCCGGGCATCAGAGCGGAGGCCGGGGTGAAAGGACAGCGAGGACTGAGCGGAGATCCGGTCAGTCAAACGCTTCCTTTCTAACTTTGGAAATAAATGAAGAAATTCCTCATTGTTCCGCAGGGGGACATCGTACTGAATATACACACATTTAACATATGAGAGCGGTTTATGAGATAAAGATAAGAAATGTAATCAATAAACATATTTAAATACAAATGGGAAAATTGAACTACAATTTATACAGCAATAAACATTGAATTATTAAAATATCAAATCTAAGAAAAGAAAATGTAATATTTACAATATATTTCAAAAACACCCACGGGGAAATGACTTGCTTTTAAAGTTATATAAAAAAGTTAAATAAAATATAAGAAATTCAATAACTGGAACAATGTTGGACACTGAACTAAAACTCATACAATAATTAATATGTGTATATAAATTAAAACAGTGTGTTTAATACATATGGATTGGAAAACCCTAAAAGCCCTATGTCTATGAAGGTGTAATTTAATATCTGCCCTGTGCTATGCTCCACGGAAGGAAACTAATGCAGGGTTTATCTCCAGAGTGAGGGGTTTAAAACGGTCATTTAATCATGAGGTTTTCTGGGGTTTTACAGGGGGAGCCTGGTGTTGATAGCACCAACCCCGGAGCCAAAGGAGACCCCGGAAACCCTGGATCACCGGTAAAAACAACACACACTCCGGAGGTCTCTGGAGGAAAACAGCAGTACAAGCTGGAGTTTGGTGGTGAAGCAGCGTGGGATCATGGGAGTTGTAGTCCTTTGCTTATCGTTTTATTAAATGTGGTTTAATCTCCAGGGTTTATCCGGACTGGACGGGGAACCGGGCGGTGCTGGAGTCGTTGGATATAAGGTGAGAGTAAATAGTTTTAGGACATTTGAAAATATAAAAAAAGTTATCAGTCAAATTCATCTTTTGTGTGTCCAGTTTCTTAATTTTAACAAAATGAAAAATATATTTAGAGTGTTTTTAAACTGATGAGCTGCTCTCTGTGCGGCAGGGGGCTGATGGGAGAAGAGGCTCTGTGGGGGAGAAGGTAGGAGAGCGAGACAACGGTGCACAGCTACATGCCCCCACATACTCTGTGTTTGAAGTGTGTGTGTGTGTGTGTGTGTGTGTGTGTGTGTGTGTGTGTGTGTGTGTGTGTGTGTGTGTGTGTGTGTGTGTGTGTTTTGGTGCAGGGTTTATCTGGAGGGCCGGGGGTTCGAGGACCTAAGGGCAGCCCCGGTGCTTCAGGTCAACAGGTGAGTGATCCTCCCTATCTACAGGAAGGAGTCTGGAGGTGTGGTCCACACAAGCTGGAGGGACTTCAAATAGATAACACTCGCGACCCTATTGGCTAGCGCTCCATTAAATTGTAAGTGATAGGCTAAGGGGCGGGACATCTCCAAGCGGTTGACCAATCACAACAGAGCCTGCCAGCTAACCAATCAGAGCAGACTGGGCTCTGGTTTCAGACAGAGGGTGAGCAGAGGAGCTGCAGCACAGGTAGAATGAGAACCATAAAGAGCTGAACATTAGAGCATGGAGACATGTCCCAGGAGAGACACAGAGCATGGACACAGAGCATGGACACATGTCCCAGGAGAGACACAGAGCATGGACACAGGTCCCAGGAGAGACACAGAGCATGGAGACATGTCCCAGGAGAGACACAGAGCATGGAGACATGTCCCAGGAGAGACACAGAGCATGGAGACAGGTCACAGGAGAAACACAGAGCTGGGAGACATGTCACAGGAGAGACACAGAGCATGGAGACAGGTCAGAAGAGAGACACAGAGCATGGAGACAGGTGACAGGAGAGACACAGAGCATGGAGACATGTCCCAGGAGAGACACAGAGTATGGAGACAGGTCAGAGGAGAGACACAGAGCATGGAGACATGTCACAGGAGAGACACAGAGCATGGAGACATGTCACAGGAGAGACACAGAGCATGGAGACATGTCACAGGAGAGACACAGAGCATGGAGACAGGTCACATGAGAGACACAGAGCATGGAGACATGTCACAGGAGAGACACAGAGCATGGAGACAGGTCACATGAGAGACACAGAGCATGGAGACATGTCACAGGAGAGACACAGAGCATGGAGACAGGTCACAGGAGAGACACAGAGCATGGAGACAGATCAGAGGAGAGACACAGAGCATGGAGACAGGTCACAGGAGAGACACAGAGCATGGAGACAGGTCACAGGAGAGACACAGAGCATGGAGACAGGTCACAGGAGAGACACAGAGCATGGAGACAGGTCACAGGAGAGACACAGAGCATGGAGACAGGTCACAGGAGAGACACAGAGCATGGAGACATGTCCCAGGAGAGACACAGAGCATGGAGACATGTCCCAGGAGAGACACAGAGCATGGAGACAGGTCACAGGAGAGACACAGAGCAGATCATTATCCCTGCACAAAAAGCTCCTGAGCACACTGCAGGGAAGAGAACACCCCAGACAGTAAATACTAATAATAATACGTCTTATTTGAAGGCGCCTTTCTCGGCACTCAAGGACGCCGTACATGATACACACACAGAGACAATAAAAGGAATCAACAGTGCAAGTATAAAATAAAAACAACAGACGGCGACGGAGGAAGGGGTATCAAGTGGAATAAGCAGTTTTCAACAGATGTGTTTTGAAATGGGGGAATGAATCCATGTTTCTGAGTTGGGGTGGTAATGAGTTGCTGAATGTCTGCTCCCCATGGTGATCAGAGACATAGTAGGTCTCTTTAAAGTGCTGTGTTGGAGTCAAGCAGCAGGAAGTGGGATGGACTGGATGACCCGCTTGGCTCAAGCACAGATTTCCTCAGAAATTCACTAGAACTTTTGAGTAATGCCAAATGGGAAAACAGAAATTGATGGTGCCAGAGAAAATGACTATTTTGAGTTCTGCTTTCCAGTCCTGCTGTTGTCAGCTCTGGGCTTTGATCAGAGGCTGTGAACAGATCTCCGGCTGCTTTTGGTTCCACCAGAACCAAATGATATATTCATTCACATTATAAAGTGGAACTTCAGAGATTAAAGTCATGACTTCCTCTGCTTCACGTAAGATATAAACATGCAGTCTGATTCTTTTAAGTGAAATAACAGTGTGTGTCTGCAGGGCCTCAGAGGTGGAGAGGGTGGAAAAGGAGCTAACGGGATCTCTGGCTTCCCCGGACCTCAGGTACATCCTCCCTGCTCATGTTCAGAGTGTGTTTTCGCACAGGAAGACGACTACATTCAGTTTGATTTACACTGAATCGGCCATAGGCAGGATCTGTTACTGGACCATAGCGTCTGTAAATGTACATTTGAGAAAAGATTAGACAATCGTTTCCCAGAGGAGAAATGTGGGTGTTTGTAGTCCAGAAATAAATGCAGATAAACAGAACTAAATCAAACAGAAGAGCATGTACATGTACTTCAGCACAGAGAGACACAAACAAGGAATCATTTGCACGTTCCTGAGATAGGATGAAGTGTGTATATGTGAACATATCTGAGTCTGTTGTTCTTCCTGCAGGGGGGGGGGGGACCACCTGGAAACCTGGGGTTAGCCGGAAGCCGCGGCGCTACTGGACAGAAGGTGTGTGACATCACTTCCTGTTGACGCCATAGTGATTTAATCAGCGTCGGGGAGTTGTGTAATTTTATTACACAGGAGATATGAACACGACCCAGCAAAGTTTATCTCAATACAAACGTTTCGCCCTGTACATGTGCTTGGATATTATACATACCATTGTGTATTTATATACATCTGGATCAAACTGGTGGGCCCAAGAAGCCGCTAGAGCGATCAACATTCAGAAATGTAATGTAGGAAAATACATTTGATTTAATTACTTACAATTAAAATGTGAATTATCACCGATTATTTTAAATACTGTTGTTGTTGTGTTGTTGTTGTTGTTGCAGGGCCAACCAGGAGGGACGGGAGTTAAGGGGGACCTAGGGCCACCGGGGCCCCAAGGACTTCCGGTGAGGCGCCAAACTTCAGCCATATTGTGTAAACTGTATTTCTGGTTGCATTTAGTGACTCATATTGCCTGTCTGTGTTTCAGAGTCAGGATGGTAGAGACGGGTATGGACCTCCAGGACCAAAAGGTGCAAAGGTAAGGCTTACTGGGGCAGCATTTCCATTGAGAATTCCATTGAATCGTTCAAAGAGAACTTGACTGATGCTAATTGAGTTGTATACTAAGTGTAGTTGTTTGGTTGAATCCATGCAACACTACGGTGAAAAGTACTCAATAAAGCCTCTTGACATTTGATTTGGTCTTTGTCGGAACAGCTAGCATGCACAAGATCAAGATGCAATTTCTAAGCAAAACAGTACATTTGATGAACGCAACCCGGGGTAACACTGTTTCCTACAGACCCGCTGATCATAGCAGCCTCATACGGGGCACCAGACTCTCTCCGCCAACACCAAACAGGAAGTAGATCTTTCTGAGGGTTGGCAGGATAACTGCTTTTAGATCATCATTGTTAAGTGAAGTATGATTTGTATCTTGTGTGTTGTTATGTTTTGTGTTTGGACCCCAGGAAGACTAGCCTGCCCCACTTTGGTGACAGCTAATGGGGATCCTTTTAAACAATAAAGAATTCAGGATACAAAATGTTGTAAATCATCAAAATCAGTCCACAGATTACATATATGGCTCTTTTCGGGTTAAAACTACCATTTTTGATCCTGAAAATGTCAGAAATGGACTCTGTGGACAAAACCCCAAACCACTCCTGCATTTTTCAAAACGGCCATTTTTTTTCAAACTATTGTTTGCATAACGCTAATTAATGCAACTTAATCTAATTGTGTAAATTGCCCAACATAATCAGGTTAGCATCTGTCACTTTCTATGACCCTACTTTATATTCCTATCATGAAACTTTGGGGTCCTCAAGATCTCTGGGCTCACGGCAGGACTCTCTGAGCTGCAGACAGACTACATGTACAAATGGTGCAATCTTTTTTAACCCATTCAATAAAATGATCAGAGCTTTTCTAGAGTGTCTAGATCTCCGATATGTTGACTGTCACGTGAGTCCACACGTGGCTACTTTGATTGGGTGTCTATGTCTGTATATTTGTCTTTACAGGGGGATCCTGGTTTCCCTGGTAACCCCGGTCTAATGGTGAGTCCAAACACTTTCTAAGAATTGAGATTAAAGGCTCAAAAACATGAAAATGAAAAGCACGCTGGAGTGGGAACCGTTCATGTGTGAGCCTTTTGTTTGTGTGTTCAGGGAGAGGACGGTCTGCAGGGAACCAAAGGATTCCCCGGGGTTACAGGGAACCGAGGGCAAAGGGTGAGTGACATATTATTCTGAGTAAAAGAGAAAATTCTGACAAAAAAGTCAAAAGTCTGAAGAAAACTACTTCTGATTAAAGAGTTGGGGACCCAGGGTTAACCCTAACCCTATTTCTTTGGCCGAATGACCAAATATGATGCTGGATCTGTATGTAAATAATATCTGGCCGATGGATACAGAGCAGAGCCAGGCAGCAGAGGTCCGTGTTTTCGCTCCATCTGCAATTAACTTGTATTTTTCCGTCTGATGGATGCAGGGGAACTCAGGCAGGCTGGGAGAACCAGGACGGCCTGGAGAGCCAGGACATCCAGGACACCGGGTGAGAGGAGAATCATTTATTTTGCACTTGGTTATTTCACGTTTATTGAACTGAATTCGTCCATCTCTTTTTATTCGTAGTTTCAAATGCATCCTTTTCAGACCTGTATGCATTTCATTAAAGTAATACTAAGAAAAAATACCAGTGGTTTTTCTAAAACACTCCAACATAAGGTGATGCTGAGGCGCTGATCTTGTATATAAGATATATCCAATATGACGTCCGTATATAAGACAGCGCCGCGGACGTAAACAACAACGTGACGTCGGAACTCCGTAAAAACAGAGCTGTCTCTGCCGTCTGACCAGACATCTGACCCCATCTCCATATCTCTGGACTCAGTAAACCCTTTCTGACCCACAGAGAGATTGTTTTCTAGCAGCACTTCATATTTTACGTGGGAAATCTGCATTTCGGTTTGAGGGAGCACGCCCCCAGAGAGCGGAGCAGAGACCCTGATACCTGGATACTAATATTAACACTGATACTGATAATCACTCTGGAGGGTGGAGTGTGGAGTGTGGAGGGTGGAGGGTGGAGAGTGGAGAGTGGAGAGTGGAGAGTGGAGGGTGGAGAGTGGAGAGTGGAGAGTGGAGAGTGGAGAGTGGAGGGTGGAGGGTGGAGGGTAGAGTGTGGAGAGTGGAGAGTGGAGTGTGGAGGGTGGAGGGTGGAGGGTGGAGAGTGGAGAGTGGAGAGTGGAGGGTGGAGGGTGGAGTGTGGAGAGTGGAGAGTGGAGGGTGGAGGGTGGAGGGTGGAGAGTGGAGAGTGGAGAGTGGAGGGTGGAGAGTGGAGGGTGGAGGGTGGAGGGTGGAGGGTGGAGTGTGGAGAGTGGAGGGTGGAGGGTGGAGAGTGGAGAGTGGAGAGTGGAGAGTGGAGAGTGGAGGGTGGAGAGTGGAGAGTGGAGGGTGGAGGGTGGAGAGTGGAGGGTGGAGGGTGGAGGGTGGAGGGTGGAGGGTGGAGGGTGGAGGGTGGAAAGTGGAGAGTGGAGAGTGGAGTGTGGGGAGTGGAGGGTGGAGGGTGGAGGTGGAGGGTGGAGGGTGGAGTGTGGGGGAGTGGAGGGTGGAGGGTTGGAGGGTGGAGAGTGGAGAGTGGGGAGTGGAGGGTGGAGGGTGGAGGGTGGAGAGTGGAGAGTGGACAGTGGAGTGTGGAGAGTGGAGGGTGGAGAGTGGAGAGTGGAGAGTGGAGAGTGGAGGGTGGAGGGTGGAGAGTGGAGGTGGAGGGGAGGTGGAGAGTGGAGAGTGGAGAGTGGAGGGTGGAGAGTGGGGGAGGGTGGAGGGTGAGAGTGAGGAGGGATGTGAGGAGGTGGAGAGTGGAGAGTGGAGTGGGGAGGTGGATGGTGGAGAGTGAGGAGTGGAGGGTGGGTATGTGGAGGGTGGAGAGTGGAGAGTGGAGAGGTGGAGAGGTGGAGAGGGGAGAGTGGAGAGTGGAGA
>NC_086351.1:395000-472500 GCF_036324505.1 Eleginops maclovinus
CCTTTAGTGTTTACTTCCTGTCTGTCTTCTTCTGCTGTTCCCTTTAGTGTTTACTTCCTGTCTGTCTTCTTCTGCTGTTCCCTTTAGTGTTGACTTCCTGTCTGTCTTTTTCTGCTGTTCCCATTAGTGTTTACTTCCTGTCTGTCTTCTTCTGCTGTTCCCTTTAGTGTTTACTTCCTGTCTGTCTTCTTCTGCTGTTCCCTTTAGTGTTGACTTCCTGTCTGTCTTCTTCTGCTGTTCCCATTAGTGTTTACTTCCTGTCTGTCTTCTTCTGCTGTTCCCTTTAGTGTTGACTTCCTGTCTGTCTTTTTCTGCTGTTCCCTTTAGTGTTTACTTCCTGTCTGTCTTCTTCTGCTGTTCCCTTTAGTGTTGAGTTCCTGTCTGTCTTCTTCTGCTGTTCCCTTTAGTGTTTACTTCCTGTCTGTCTTCTTCTGCTGTTCCCTTTAGTGTTTACTTCCTGTCTGTCTTCTTCTGCTGTTCCCTTTAGTGTTGAGTTCCTGTCTGTCTTCTTCTGCTGTTCCCTTTAGTGTTTACTTCCTGTCTGTCTTCTTCTGCTGTTCCCTTTAGTGTTTACTTCCTGTCTGTCTTCTCCTGCTGTTCCCTTTAGTGTTTACTTCCTGTCTGTCTTCTTCTGCTGTTCCCTTTAGTGTTGACTTCCTGTCTGTCTTCTTCTGCTATTCCCTTTAGTGTTGAGTTCCTGTCTGTCTTCTTCTGCTGTTCCGTTTAGTGTTTACTTCCTGTCTGTCTTCTCCTGCTGTTCCCTTTAGTGTTTACTTCCTGTCTGTCTTCTTCTGCTGTTCCCTTTAGTGTTTACTTCCTGTCTGTCTTCTCCTGCTGTTCCCTTTAGTGTTTACTTCCTGTCTGTCTTCTTCTGCTGTTCCCTTTAGTGTTTACTTCCTGTCTGTCTTCTTCTGCTGTTCCCTTTAGTGTTTACTTCCTGTCTGTCTTCTTCTGCTGTTCCCTTTAGTGTTTACTTCCTGTCTGTCTTCTTCTGCTGTTCCCTTTAGTGTTGACTTCCTGTCTGTCTTCTCCTGCTGTTCCCTTTAGTGTTGACTTCCTGTCTGTCTTCTCCTGCTGTTCCCTTTAGTGTTTACTTCCTGTCTGTCTTCTCCTGCTGTTCCCTTTAGTGTTTACTTCCTGTCTGTCTTCTCCTGCTGTTCCCTTTAGTGTTCACTTCCTGTCTGTCTTTAAACCTCTTCTCTCCAGTGATCTTCCTCAGCAACGGTCATTATTTTGCTTCGCAGCGGTGTGTTATCGAGTATTAACAACCTCTGAAGTTTACAAATTGACCAATCAGAAGAGAGTATTCAACCAAGCCGTGTGATATAAAGTAAGTGTTGAAGCGACAGAATCCCAACAGCTGTTATCATGGCCGACACTTAGAGACTTCTGGGTCTCTGAAACACAGTCCTGTATTCCAGCTCCCGTTGCTCCTCCTCTACGCCTCAGACGAGCTCCACCGCCCACAGACTCCTGAGCGTTAGGAAAACTGTCGCTGTTCAGATTTGACCTCTCTAAGAGCTGCTGTTTTTGACCCCAGGTGGACGAATCCGGGGCCTCCATTTTCACGCTGCTGGGGAGGGACCCGGCCCCCGACCTGATGAAGGTCAAGAACTGCGCCATCTGTTACGGTACGCAGCCACTGCTCTCCTGTTCGTTGTCTTTAAGCAAAGCAAAGCTCTCGGGTATACACAGGAGCGTCTCTGTGGGTTGATGTCAGCCCACACGGGTCCGGCTCCCCGCTGAGAGGAATGTTGTTTGTGGTGTTTCCTCAGACCCGTGCCAGCGTTCGCAGCAGTGCTCCTTCATCCAGGACCCGGTGCCGCCTCAGGAGGCGGATGTGGACCTGGTTCTGGTGGTGGACAGCTCCAGGGAGGTGCAGGCTGACGAGTATGCCGGCATGCAGCAGCTGCTGGGCTCCGTGGTGGAGCAGCTGGCCGTGACCCCCACGCCCCGCAGGACCAGCCCAGGGGCCCGCTTGGCCGTCGTCCAGCAGAGCGGCACCCGGACCCCCAAGGTGGAGTTTGGGTTTGGGACCTTCCAGACCTCCGCCCTGATGAGGAGGCACCTGATGAACATGACGCAGCAGGTACACCGTCCCTGATCCTCAGATTACGTTAGGAGCAATACATGTTGGGTCATATTAGAGTGTGTTTGTGAAGAGTACCGGACTTTTTAGTATTTGATTAAAAAACACTTTTCTGGAATCAGAACAATATGAAATAAAACTCTTTCAGTTCGACTCGAAGCCATTTACCCCAACAGAACCACAGTCAGTGACTCTGTTCTTCTGTCCTCCACATGAACGGGGACTCTGCAGGGCAGCTCCTCGGCGCTGGGCTTCACTCTGGACTTCGCCCTGAAGGAGCTGTTCCCGAAGGCAGTGCAGCCCGGCAGGAAGAGGGCGGTGCTGACCGTGGTGGGAACCAGCACGGCCCTCGAGGACCGGGCCAAGCTCAACTACGTCTCCCAGAAGGCCAAGTGCGAGGGGGTGGCGGTGTTCGTGGTGACGGTGGGCGAGCGCTACGACCGCAGGCAGGTGGAGGAGTTGGCGGGGGGGCCGGTCCTGCAGCACCTGGTCCACCTGGACAGACTGAAGGCCGAGGAGCAGGGCTACACCCAGCGCTTCTTCAGGGTCTTCCTCTCCGCTCTCACCAGTAAGAACACACACTCTACACACACCCGGGGTTTAAAAAAAGAGGCATCATTTTAGGCCAGTGGAGGGGGGCTTTATTCAGAGAACAACTCTCAGATTAGATTTAGTGGTTTTACCGGAAGAGCATCCTGATCCATATCTCAGATTGAAGTGCAACATTTACTAGATTTCGGTCCTTTTCTTTAAACTTCAGGTTCATTTAATACATTATCTGCTATTTATATCAGAGATCAAACGGGTAAATGTTCTTCTATTCTGGATGATCTGTGCAACACAAACAGAGGAATGTGCGCAGTTGACAGCATGGAGTATTTTATCGCTTCAGTAACAAGCTCTATGGTATTTGTGTTGTTTTTCCAGAGGGCGTGGTAACGTATCCTCCTCCGTCTCCAACCTGCAGCCAGCTGGCCGACCCGGCGGAGGCACCAAAGCAGGACATATACAATGGGTAAAAAGACTCACACACAACCATACAGCTGCAGAAAGTGGCCAAACTCAAGTAAAGTACTTCAAAACATACGGAATTTTACTGTGAATCATCGAGTTTTGTTCAGCAGAAGTGAAAGGTAATCAGGTACGTTTCAGATGATGTTGATACGTCTTTCACAGACCTGCAGTCTTTGAGCAGTTTTGACTTGAAGGCGGAGCACAAACACTTGTACCATGTTGTATTGCAGTACTGCGGATACAGTGAGAAGTACAGATGTAAAAATCTAAAGAAGAAGTGGTCTTATCGGCCCGAAGGAGCTCAGGCGGCGGAGAAAGTCAATTTAAGTGAAATCTGAAAACTTGTTCCATCATGGCTGTCCAGTCAGGGCTCTGCGGAGATCGGAGACAAGCTTGTGGAGATGTTTGAGGATCCAACGGGAGGATGGACTCAGAGCAGACAGCCGGACGGCGAAGACACTTGGATCACAGGAGACTCGGGAGCTGACATCAGAGGTAGCTGCACACAGCCCTCTGCACAACACAGAGTGTAAAGGTGTTTAAGGGTTAGCAAAACATGGCCGATGGGGACGAGTGGTTTTTGAATCCCATTTCTGACATTTTCAGCATCAACAATGGCCGCTTCAACCAGAAAGTGATCATATCTGTCCTCTCTGTGGGCTGATTCTGACCACCATGAGCAGTGTTGAGACCATTGGACACAGAGAGACCATTATTACCTCTACTGGGGACAATTCATCTGTCCAATCCAGATCACCCAGAGTCCACTCACGCAGAATCAACCAAAAATGAATTCAAATCAGTCCACAGGGACTACAGATATCACCTCTGGTTAAAACTGTAATTTTTCATCCTGAAATGTCAGCCCCCAAAACCCCCAAAGCCGCTCCTAAACTGTCCAAATCGGTCAAGCCAATTTTTGTCCACATAAGCTATGACGCTAATTAAAGCAACTTATGCTAATTGTGTAAATTGCCCAGCATTCCCAGCAGAACTCTAGGATCTGCTTTATTCTAAGTCTTAAAACAAAAACATGAAGTTATAACCAAATCTGTCTTCCTCGTCTCTCCTCCAGACGTCTGTCTCCTCCCGAAGGCCCCCGGCAGCTGCCAGGACTTCACCCTGAAGTGGTTCTTCAACAGACAGCTGAAGAGATGCTCTCGCTTCAGGTACGGAGGCTGCGACGGCAACGGAAACCGCTTCGAGACGCAGACGGACTGTGAGAAACTCTGTCTGACTACGAAGAGTCTGTCAGGACCAGGAGGACGAGGAGGAGGGGGAGGGCGCAGGAACGGCTGAAGAAACCCACCGTGGAATCAGGAATATCTTTAACCTGCAAAACACATCAGACATCTCAGTGAAACGTTTTTGAGTTGTGAGAAAAAACTGTGTTCAGAGACTTTCAGGGGAAGCAAATACCATTTACATGAACCAAGAACCTTTAGAACCAACTACGGGGGAGGAGAACCGCTGAAGGAAGGATCGGGCCGCTTTGAATATCAGATGTGTGTCTTGTATGTTGTACGTCTCTTGTCTGATTTCTTTGTATTGTTGATGGTACCTTAAACAAAGGAAGCAGCTCTGCTCACCCTGTGGTACATGTATAACGACCATGGAGGATTCTGTTCTTTTCCTGTGTGCTGGTGCCCCCTGCTGCCACAAGGGAGGAAGGAACATCTGTCTGATCTGAGGCAAATACTGTATTTAACCATCAATAAAACCTGGAACATGAGGCTGGGTTTTATTTCATATCGCCTTAACCTTCATCTTAAAGGAAACCCTGTTTAACTTTTATTGTGGACTCTGTTAACTGACAAACATCAGATGAAGGAACAAAGAACAATATTTCCAGGGATGAAATTAAAGAATGTAATTACGAGTCATCAGTAAAGTACCACGATATTAAAGTATTGTATCCTGATTACTTTAATATCATAGTACTTTGCATTACCTCAATATCAAATATGCAAACAAAGACAATGGACAATAAATATAGGTACGATTGCTTTACTGGTTGTCTTGTGACATTAGGAAAGAAGAAGCCGAGATGTTCTGTTTGAAACGTGACTCTGAAGAAACTGAAACGTTGGCTTTAATTAAAAGAATCATGACAACAATATTCACATTTCAGTTTAGTATCCAGCTCACAGAGTCCTGCTGGGGACCCGGACATGTGGAGGACCCCAAAGTGTTATGATAGAAATGTAGAGCAGGGGTCTCCAGCTCAGAGAAACTGCAGGATGCTAACCTGCAGATGTTGGGCAATTTGCACAAATAAATTGTGTTAAGTGAAATTAATGATAGCAAATGTGGACAATAGTCAAACATATGTGGTTTTTTTAGGATGCTGAGTTAATTTCTGTCATTTTCAGGATCAGAAATGGCAGTTTTAGCCATATCTGATCTCTCTGAGGGCTGGAATTTTGAAGATTTAGGGGACTCTGGATCATCTGGATTGGACAGATGAATTGTCCCCAGTAGAGGTAATAATGTTCTCTCTGTACCCGATGGTCGCAACACGACTCATGGTAGTCAGAATCAGCCCTCAGAGAGCACAGATATGACCTCTTTCTGGATAAAACTGACATTGTTGATCCTGAAAATGTCAGAAATGGATTCAGCAAATTGCCCAACATATGCAGGTTAGCATCTGGCAGTTCCAATATGCTGGAGACCCCTGCTACACATTTCTAACACAGAACCTTGAGGTACCAAACATTTCTGGGTCCCCAGCAGGACTCGAAACTGAACTGTAGAGTATTGAGACTCGTGAAGGGTTGTACTGTAACATTTATTTTGCGTCCTGTAAGAAGAACCACTCCTCCAATAATGCTCCACCTGCAGACTCGGGGACCCTGAACGCTTGGGGCCAATGGGAGGACATGAAAGGAACGGTAGGTCCAATCAAGAGCTGCCTTCTCTCACTTGTTGGGGAGGACAGGACTCAAAAAGACAAGGATTTATTTCGATTAAAGGTCCAGGAAAAAGTTGTCAGCATGTTTTCAAAGTTCAATTTGTTAAAGTTCCTAATCTGCTTAATCCTTTGGAGCTTCAGACTGTCAAACGGAAGGGTTTTTATTGAGAGGAAGAGAGAGGAATACCTCTGCTACTGCCAACAACACCAGACTGTTGGCAGGCAGAAGACACTTTAACATGTCAATAAATTGAAGTGTTCCTAAGAGATATTTATTAAGACAGTCTGAGCTCCAGCTCGCAAGCCTTCATTACAAGCAACCGGCAATAAAAGGGTCAAGAGACGCCTGTCAGCGAAGTGGAGGAGCGGCAGGAGCGCTGAACAGACCGGAGCTGCCTCTACAGCTGGGAAGCAATTCAAAGGAAGGTCAGGAGCATCTGTGGTGGTCCATGCGCTGCAGACCATCAGGCATTACCTTCCAGAACATTCAGGACGATCCCGTCGGGGGCCAAGGACGTCCGCAAGACGTTTCAGGATAATCTCATCAGGAAATATGAGGATCTGAAGATTAGAAAATGTACTATTTCAGTTAGAGATTAAAGAGTTGTGTTTACAGGATTGTTTTGTCATTTTCGCTGAGATTAGAAATGTACTCGATTCTCTGGAATCCTTTCTGCGATTAAAGCCAATTCACTGAATGTCTTTTTATCACAGATAAAAGTGGAAAATTCTCTAGAATATATTGTACATTCATCACAGAGAAGGCTGATTCAGTTCCTGTGGGTTTTCTAAGATTAAAGGGGTATAAATAACTAGATAATATACTGAGAGGTTGATCTGAACCAAAGTGTGTGAGGGAGGGATTTAACGTCCCAGAGGACAGAACTGTGCAAACCGATAGACACACAACAAATTCATTAAGCCTGCAAGACGTTCCTCTGGGAGTTTGAATCCATCACGTTACAGTTTCTGTACTTTCAGCTTATGATATGAATTGACCAATCAGCATTGAGTATTCAACTAAACTGTGTACTTCGTAAAAATACTGTACTGCACTACTCAGGAACACTTTGAATGTAGTCTTCTACTGAAACAGAGTATTCCTACACACTGGTACTTCTACTTTACTCAAGTACAAGACCTGAGTACTTCTACTTTACTCAAGTACAAGACCTGAGTACTTCTACTTTACTCAAGTACAAGACCTGAGTACTTCTACTTTACTCAAGAACAAGACCTGAGTACTTCTACTTTACTCAAGTACAAGACCTGAGTACTTCTATTTTACTCAAGTACAAGATCTGAGTACTTCTACTTTACTCAAGTACAAGATCGGTGTACTTCTACTTTACTCAAGAACAAGATCTGAGTACTTCTACTTTACTCAAGTACAAGATCTGAGTACTTCTACTTTACTCAAGTACAAGACCTGAGTACTTCTACTTTACTCAAGTACAAGATCTGAGTACTTCTATTTTACTCAAGTACACGCTCTGAGTACTTGTACTGTTACTGAAGTACACGCTCTGAGTATTTGTACTGTTACTGAAGTACACGCTCTGAGTACTTCTACTGTTACTTAAGTACACACTCTGAGTACTTCTACTGTTACTGAAGTACACGCTCTGAGTATTTGTACTGTTACTCAAGTACAAGATCTGAGTACTTCTATTTTACTCAAGTACAAGATCTGAGTACTTCTACTGTTACTGAAGTACACGCTCTGAGTACTTGTACTGTTACTGAAGTACACGCTCTGAGTACTTCTACTATTACTGAAGTACACGCTCTGAGTATTTGTACTGTTACTGAAGTACACGCTCTGAGTACTTCTACTGTTACTTAAGTACACACTCTGAGTACTTCTACTATTACTGAAGTACACGCTCTGAGTATTTGTACTGTTACTCAAGTACAAGTTTTGAGGGACCCTTCATTTTAAATCAAGTACCAAAGATCTGAGTACTTCAAATTTTCTGTTTTTCAGAATACAACGCCTGAGTACTTGACGTTACTGAAATACAACGCTCTAAATATTCTACTATTATTGAAAATACACGCCCGATATTTTTCCCGGTTAACTGAATACACGCCCCTGAGAAATTCTACTTTTTACTGAAGTACACGCTTTTGAAATTTCTTGTACGTTACTGGGGAAATACAAAAGCTTTTGATACCCTTTTAAAATGTTACTTAAGTAAAAACACTCGAAAACTTCCCACTATTACTGAATTTCAAAGCTCTGATATTTGTACTTTTAAAATCAATTTCAAGATCTGGGGTTTCTTCTTTTTACCCCAGTACAAGAACTGGGTACTTTTAAACCCGTTACTAAATACAAACCTTTTTGAAATTTCTTTACTGTTACGGGAAATACACCTCTTAGTACTTCTTTCTAATTACTGAAGTAAACGCCTGAGATTTTTACTGTTACTGAATTTAAAACGCTCTGAGTACTTTTAAATGTTACTGAAGTAAACCCCGCCGGGGTACTTTTTTTCGGTTTCTTTAATACACGCTCTGAGGGACTTTTAACTGTTCTGAAATACCCCGCTCTGAGACTTCTACTGTTTTCTGAAAATAAAAACGCTCTGAGTACTTGTATTTGTTTGAAAACCGTCCCAAAAGAATTTTACTTTTCCCACATTGGGGGCACTGATGGGGTTTTCTCAGACAGAAACCCTGAACCCGCTGCAGGCGGGTGGAAACCGGGGGGCCCTTGGGCGATTTTTGGTTTGTTCTGCTCTGGGTGGGCCCAAATTATTCAGCTTGGGTTTTATTTAATGACCCCTGACTGGGGATCCATGTTCTCATGTGAGGGTTTGGACAGGAAATTTAAGAGTCGGGGGTCAGAGGGTTCTGTGGGGTTTTTTGAATTTTAACTCTTTTTCTAAACGGAAAGTCTCAATGCCCGGGGTTATTTTGGCGTTTTGTTTTCGGGGGTTCGGGCTTTGGATTTGGGAAACTGGGGGGGCATAATTTGGGCCTTTTTCCTTTTACTCTCAGTCAGATTATGGGAAAAGGGCTTAATTAACCGTGCAAACATCATTTACAGCAAAAAAAAAACAATTTTCTACTTTTTGGGGTTTTTTCCAAGGGTGTAGAACCAAACCCCAAAAAGGGAAAAGGGGAGGGAGCATCGGGGGATCAGGGGGGGGCTCCTCCCCACAAAGGGGTCCAAAAATCACCCCATTTTATGAGTTTGCTGTTTCCTAATTTTTCAAATGCAATGATAATTAGGGGGAATAAGGCCCTTTAAATAAAACAACTTAAACCCCGGAGTTAAAGGGAAGGATGATTTCCTTGGCCCTTTAGTTCCCCCAATATAACCCGGTTTTTTTTTAAGCCCCAATAGAAGGGAGTGAACCCCTTTAACGAGGGTTTAAGGGGGAGAGTTGGGAGGGGTTCGTATTTCGGTGTTTAACCCGAAGGGAGCACTCCCTGGTTTTTAATGGGGGTTCCTCCCTTTGATTTGGATTTAAATTGCAAAAAATAATCTCCCTTTTTCAAACCAAAACCTTTAGATTAGCAGGGTAATCTCACATGTTAACACTTTATGGGGTTTTTGAAAGTAAAAAAACCAAAAAATTTGGGGGGATAAAAGGAAATCAGGGACGGTCACAAAGACTTCACCCCTCCCCCCGCTAAAGGGTAAAGGAGGGTAAAAGTTGGGCTATACCAAAGGAAATACAGGGACGGTCCCCATGACTTCAAAAGTCTCCCCCCTAAAGGGTAAAGCGGCAATTTGGGCTAAAGAGGGAAATACAGCAAAGGTCACTACTTCACGTCCCACCGCTAAGCAAAAAGGGGGTAAGTTGGGCAAAAAAGCAACTACAGCACCCGGGCCCCCTGACTTCACTCTCCCCGCAACCCAAAAGAGGCTAATGGTTTTTGGGGGATAAAGGAACTACAGCACTTTACAAGACTTCACCCTTCCCCCCCCGCTAAGCAAAAGGAGGCCCAATGTTGGGCTATTTTAAAAGGAAAATACAGCAGGTCACATACTTCACGTCCCCCACCGCTAACTAAAGGAGGCTAATTTGGGCTTTTAAAGGAACTACAACAACGGGCACATGACTTCCGTCCCCACCGTTTTAAACTAAAGGAGGCAATGTTGGGGAAAAGGAACTACAGCACGGGCACATGACTTCACACCCACCGCAACCCAAAGGGGCTAATGTTGGGTAAAAGGAACTACAGCACGGTTTACATGGGCTTTACGTCCCACCGCAAGCTAAAGGAGGCTAATGTTGGCCAAAAAAGGAACACAGCAAAAGGTCACATGACTTCACGCTCCACCGCTAAGCTAAAGGCGGCTAAAGTTGGCTTTTTAAAAGGGAAATACAGGGACGGTTTACATGACTTTTTACGTCACCAAAACCCCTAAGCCAAAGGGGCTAATGTTGGGCTAAAAAGGAAACTACAGCACCGGGGCCACATGACTTCACCTTTACCACCGCTAAGCTAAAGGGAGGCTAGTGTTTGGGGTAAAGAGGAACTTACAGGGACGGGCCCCAGGAAATTGGGGGGGGTTGGGGGGGGGGGGGGGGGGGGGGGGGGGGGGGGGGGGGGGGGGGGGGGGGGGGGGGGGGGGGGGGGGGAAGGGGGGGGCCGGGGGGGTTGGGTTTTGGAAAAAAGGAAAAAGGGGGGGAATAAGAACCCCCCCAAACCCTAATTTTTACACCCCCCCACCCCCCCCTTTTAAACCAAAGGCCCCCCAAATAAGGGCTATAAGGGAAACACAAACCCGGCCCCATGACTTTAGTCTAAATCTTGGAAGGTCCCATTTTGGGGAAGCTTCGGCCCTTGTTGGGGTAAGAAAACAAACTGCTCTTTTTTGCTCCCCCTTTGGGTCCCCCTGATGGGTTTCCTTTTTAAACCACAGGGGCCCAGAGGGTGGCCCCACTTTAAAACTGTTACACAGCACCAAGGGTGTTCACTCTTACTGAAAAATCAACATGTGGGGAATGATCACAGGTCGGGGCCCCCTGTAAACCAATGTTTTTTTTCAAGGGCCCGATTCCTAAAATGAATATACGGGTTTTGGGGGGTGCTCAAATTTGTTGGGTATTGAATTCAACCCCCGTCATACCCCGTCCTGTTTGGGTCACTTTTTTCTTTCTAACCCCCCTTCAATAGTTGAGTCTTGGTGCTCATACTGGTTTTATCCAAACTGTTAAACCCCTTTCTGGATCTTTGAGTTTGGTTTTATAAGTAGAGCTCAGCAACAGCTGGGAGTCGTCCAACAACAATAAAATATCCTCACAGTCATTAACGAGTCCCAGTGGGCAGTTTTGAGAGCTACAGAGAGGGCTGCTGTGGTCAGTAATAGGTGTATAACTTTCTCAATATGTAGACCTCAGAGAGTATTATGGTTCTTACACCATGGCCACTAAAACCACAGGCCCAGAAAGCAATAAAATAAACGTTACCTCCACAACAAAGGCAGTTATGTTTGTTGGTTTTAAAGTCAGGAGGATTATAAAAGATAGTTCAAATGAACCTGAAAAACTGCTGCACACCGTCCATCAGGAGGAGCAGCTTCAGAGAGGATGCAGATAAAGAAACACAAATCAGAAACATGTGCAGCAGCTCTTCACCACTGGTAGTACTGGTCTCCGCTGTGTGTGTCTCTCTTTACTGTCCCCTGGTCTCCAGCTGTGTGCGTCTCTCTTTAGTGTCCCCTGGTCTCCAGCTGTGTGCGTCTCTCTTTAGTGTCCCCTGGTCTCCGCTGTGTGCGTCTCTCTTTAGTGTCCCCTGGTCTCCAGCTGTGTGCGTCTCTCTTTAGTGTCCCCTGGTCTCCAGCTGTGTGCGTCTCTCTTTAGTGTCCCCTGGTCTCCAGCTGTGTGCGTCTCTCTTTAGTGTCCCTGGTCTCCGCTGTGTGCGTTTCTCTTTAGTGTCCCCTGGTCTCCGGCTGTGTGCGTCTCTCTTTAGTGTCCCCTGGTCTCCAGCTGTGTGCGTCTCTCTTTAGTGTCCCCTGGTCTCCAGCTGTGTGCGTCTCTCTTTAGTGTCCCCTGGTCTCCAGCTGTGTGCGTCTCTCTTTAGTGTCCCCTGGTCTCCGCTGTGTGCGTCTCTCTTTAGTGTCCCCTGGTCTCCGCTGTGTGCGTCTCTCTTTAGTGTCCCCTGGTCTCCAGCTGTGTGCGTCTCTCTTTAGTGTCCCCTGGTCTCCAGCTGTGTGCGTCTCTCTTTAGTGTCCCCTGGTCTCCAGCTGTGTGCGTCTCTCTTTAGTGTCCCCTGGTCTCCGCTGTGAGCGTTTCTCTTTAGTGTCCCCTGGTCTCCGCTGTGTGCGTCTCTCTTTAGTGTCCCCTGGTCTCCAGCTGTGTGCGTCTCTCTTTAGTGTCCCCTGGTCTCCAGCTGTGTGCGTCTCTCTTTAGTGTCCCCTGGTCTCCAGCTGTGTGCGTCTCTCTTTAGTGTCCCCTGGTCTCCAGCTGTGTGCGTCTCTCTTTAGTGTCCCCTGGTCTCCAGCTGTGTGCGTCTCTCTTTAGTGTCCCCTGGTCTCCAGCTGTGTGCGTCTCTCTTTAGTGTCCCCTTGTCTCCAGCTGTGCGTGTCTCTCTTTAGTGTCCCCTGGTCTCCAGCTGTGTGCGTCTCTCTTTAGTGTCCCCTGGTCTCCAGCTGTGTGCATCTCTCTTTAGTGTCCCCTGGTCTCCAGCTGTGTGCGTCTCTCTTTAGTGTCCCCTGGTCTCCAGCTGTGTGCGTCTCTCTTTAGTGTCCCCTGGTCTCCAGCTGTGTGCATCTCTCTTTAGTGTCCCCTGGTCTCCAGCTGTCTGCGTCTCTCTTTAGTGTCCCCTGGTCTCCAGCTGTGTGCGTCTCTCTTTAGTGTCCCCTGGTCTCCAGCTGTGTGCGTCTCTCTTTAGTGTCCCCTGGTCTCCAGCTGTGCGTGTCTCTCTTTAGTTTCCCCTGGTCTCCAGCTGTGTGCGTCTCTCTTTAGTGTCCCCTGGTCTCCAACTGTGCATGTCTCTCTTTAGTGTCCCCTGGTCTCCAGCTGTCTGCGTCTCTCTTTAGTGTCCCCTGGTCTCCAGCTGTGTGCGTCTCTCTTTAGTGTCCCCTGGTCTCCAGCTGTGTGCGTCTCTCTTTAGTGTCCCCTGGTCTCCAGCTGTGTGCGTCTCTCTTTAGTGTCCCCTGGTCTCCAGCTGTGCGTGTCTCTCTTTAGTTTCCCCTGGTTTCCAGCTGTGTGCATCTCTCTTTAGTGTCCCCTGGTCTCCAGCTGTGCATGTCTCTCTTTAGTGTCCCCTGGTCTCCAGCTGTGTGCGTCTCTCTTTACTGTCCCCTGGTCTCCAGCTGTGTGCGTCTCTCTTTAGTTTCCCCTGGTCTCCAGCTGTGTGCGTCTCTCTTTAGTGTCCCCTGGTCTCCAGCTGTGTGCGTCTCTCTTTAGTTTCCCCTGGTCTCCAGCTGTGTGCGTCTCTCTTTAGTGTCCCCTGGTCTCCGTTGTGTTTGGAGCTTCTTGCAGCGTTTACAAATGAATGGAAGTGTGTTGGGCTTTTCAAACACGTTAGCACCTGTCGGCCACCGTACCAAAGTACCTTGAACATCATGATCTCGTTGGTTCTCAAACAACATATTTTATCCAGATTTTTGAGGTAAAATGCACGTTTTCTTTTTGGTGCTTTATTTAGCCTCTTTCTCCAAAAGCTAGAACAAACGTTTGTTTTTCTTTCTTTTTTTTAGAGAGCATTTGATCCGTATATATCTGAGGGTAGCCCATGAATGAAAAACTATCTGTATAAAAGTCGCATGTTCTGTACAGATACTGACATCTGCTTCAGCTGTGAATCATTTCACTTCCAATCTAAACAAACCACATGTTCTTCCGTCTGAGAGGAGTGTAAATACTTTGTGGAACCGTAATCCTGAATCAACCACACGAGGAACAAACAGCAGCACGGCTCCCACTCCTGCAGCTCTCTTATCTGCCAATACAGTCCTGCAGGTGTGCTGTATTTCTGTGTTGGACCCTGAAGGCAGCATCTCCTCCACAACAAGCCAATGGGATTTTCATGCACAATAAAAACCAAAGGCACCACAAATAAGCTAAAGGTGGCTAATGTTGGGCTATAAAAGAACTACAGCACGGTCACATGACTTCAGGTCATGACACTACATACTGATATACACCTGAACATCAGCAGGAGAGGACTCTTTAAAGTAGAGACTCTACATACTGATATACACCTGAACATCAGCAGGAGAGGACTCTTTAAAGTAGAGACTCTACATACTGATATACACCTGAACATCAGCAGGAGAGGACTCTTTAAAGTAGAGACACTACATACTGATATACACCTGAACATCAGCAGGAGAGGACTCTTTAAAGTAGAGACTCTACATACTGATATACACCTGAACATCAGCAGGAGAGGACTCTTTAAAGTAGAGACACTACATACTGATATACACCTGAACATCAGCAGGAGAGGACTCTTTAAAGTAGAGACTCTACATACTGATATACACCTGAACATCAGCAGGAGAGGACTCTTTAAAGTAGAGACACTACATACTGATATACACCTGAACATCAGCAGGAGAGGACTCTTTAAAGTAGAGACACTACATACTGATATACACCTGAACATCAGCAGGAGAGGACTCTTTAAAGTAGAGACACTACATACTGATATACACCTGAACATCAGCCACAAATGTTCACATTTTTTATGTTATCTTCCACAGAATTTCTCCCTCTTCCTCTCCTCTTCCTCCTCGTACTCCTCGTCCTCCTCCTCCTCCCTTCTTGTCAAAGGCCAGAGAAAATACTTTTCCACAAAGAGTCCTTTAGTTTATATGCATGAAACAGCTTCAAATGTAATGCTTGTTTGCCAGAATAATTGAATCACGAATGCAACATTCCCAGCATTAAAATCCTCCTACAGCATTTAATGGGAAAGAAAATGAATAAGGTCGAAGGTCATCTTTAATCCAGGTCTCCTTATAAGTAGAAGAACCTCTTTTCCATGGCGCCCGAGGAATCATAACATAACAAATAAGACCAAATAGTAAAAGACACAAAGAGAGACATGACACATCAGAACTAAAGCATCGTATATTTGATATTAAAAGTCCCACTTTCCCTAAAATCATAAGGACCGAAGTGCTGATCTTTATCACCTCCAGCAATCAATGAATCCAAGTTCATGTTGGTTTAGGATTAGAGACGCCTCGTGGCAAGAAACCGTTACAGGGTGTGCTAGAAAAAAACGCTACCAGAGAGGACAGAGAACGTCTGCTCTTCAGCCTCATGTTACTCCTTAATGAAGTCTTCCTCATATCCAGCCATCTTTATATCACGTCTCTCCAGTGGGTGGCGCAGGCGAGCTAAGCGGCCTCTCGTTGGTCCAAGACATCTCCGAGGCCAAGGACTGTCCACTACTGCCATTCAGTAGTCCTGGCATCAGCTGGGGGGGGGGGGGTTCTCCAGTAATTCAGTTGTGTCCAGGAAACTGCTCCTGGATTTAAAAGTTCTTTCAGAAACTAAAGTGTTAAATTATTCTGAACTATAGGGATCATAACCAGAACTCAGTACCCGTGGAAACTGCACATCTGGATTTATTTCTTAGCATGGACTAGATTCATCATAAACCTTGTCCGTGGAACTTACCGGATGCTAATGGCTAACATTATAGCTCTTTTTCTTTTAAATTCTAACAAAGATATGGAGTTAGCATCATCAGGAAAATAGTAGGATGGAGGAAGTGGGATTACTTGGTCCTTTAGCATTTAAATTAGACTCGAGCATCGTCACGTTTCCACGTCCTACCAAAGTATTTTGCAGAGTGACTATGATTGTTGAGCACTGATGAATACTTTTTTGTGATACTTTTACTTTACTTGTTTATTTCCATTTCTAATACTTTGTACTTCTCCTCTGCTACATTCAAAAACCAACATTGTACGTTTCAGTACCAGCTGCTAACAGCTAACGGCTAACGGCTAAGTCTTTAAATTCCAACACAGATTTGGAGTTAACTATTTTGTATCTCCGGGGAAAACATACGGTGGACAGAGAGTTTACTGCATGCTTTTGGATTTACTAAGATCTTGAGACCTGCTGTACTGTTCAAAAATGATCCACGTTTCTTCAGAGTTAGGGAACGTACCTTCACAGTATTGCGCAAAGTGAGTATGATTCATAAGCACAGATAGAGAGACGAGGAGAAGGTAGCAGCAGAGCTCTCTCTCTGGACCTGAACTGTGTTTAGGAGTTTTTATCTGCAGCCTCAAACAAAACCAGGCTTCCTGTCGGGGCTTCAAGGGAAAAGCGGGATTCCAGAAAAAATGTTTAAGTGCTGAGCCCAGGCTGAATCCTTTTGGAGACGAGGGGTTTTCCTGATAGCATTAGATGGGCATGGAGAAGTTCCAGATTAGTTGAGTGATGTAAAAACAAACAACTTCATATTCATTTATTAACTTAAAAACAGTTGAAATAACCCAGAGTTTTTAAGGTATATTTACTTAAGTATTGTAGATGGTGCACATGTGAGATTCTTTAAATATGAGTAAGGGTCATTAATAAAAACCATTGGAGCTGTACCTAGGGTGTCCTACAGGTGCCAACACACTTCAACGGCCTAAAACTCTTTGCATTGTAGCTTCAGAGAGGACGCAGATATAGAAACACAAATCAGAACTCAGAAACATCTGCAGCAGCTCTTCAACACATGCAGCATCTAGAGAACATTCAGCAGAGGAAACATGAGCAGTTTACTGAAAGCTGCAGAAACCAAACACTGCAAGAAGCTCCAACACAACGGAGACCAGGGGACACTAAAGAGAGACGCACACAGCTGGAGACCAGGGGACACTAAAGAGAGACGCACACAGCTGGAGACCAGGGGACACTAAAGAGAGACGCACACAGTCTGGAGACCAGGGGACACTAAAGAGAGACGCACACAGTTGGAGACCAGGGGACACTAAAGACAGACGCACACAGTTGGAGACCAGGGGACACTAAAGACAGACGCACACAGCTGGAGACCAGGGGACACTGAAGAGAGATGCACACAGCTGGAGACCAGGGGACACTAAAGAGAGACGCACACATCTGGAGACCAGGGGACACTAAAGAGAGACGCACACAGCTGAAACCAGGGGACACTAAAGAGAGACGCACACAGCTGGAGACCAGGGGACACTAAAGAGAGACGCACACATCTGGAGACCAGGGGACACTAAAGAGAGACGCACACAGCTGAAACCAGGGGACACTAAAGAGAGACGCACACATCTGGAGACCAGGGGACACTAAAGAGAGACGCACACAGCTGAAACCAGGGGACACTAAAGAGAGACGCACACAGCTGGAGACCAGGGGACACTAAAGAGAGACGCACACTGAGTCTGTCTCAGAGTCAGTCTGTCTCAGACCTGGAAGAGTTTGTCAGTATATCTGAAGGTTAGCTACGTTACTTAAATAGCGTAGTGGCACCTATTGGCCACCGTACCAGGCTGTGTGAGGGTGGTGCAGCAGCTGGGGGAGGAGTTTCTGCAGGGAGGAGTTTCTGCAGGGAGGAGTTTCTGCAGGGAGGAGTTTCTGCAGGGAGGAGTTTCTGCAGGGAGAAGCTGCACATCCCTACATGGCTGTTACACTGATCTGAGTGCAGAGGCCGAGGACGCACAGCAGCAGACCTGTGAGGGGATTCAAGGTAGAGTTACAGGGGGAGAGCTCTGCTTCTTTTTCACCTTTCATTCATTTGTGTTTCCTTGTGAAGTCACTTCAAATGTACATTTCAGCCTCATATTCTCTGGGTTTAATATGTTATTTAAGGCGTAAAAGCATGACTTTCAATTCATGATTTCTACTTTCACACTACACAGATGTGTGCAAGTTAACCCATGTTTTGAGTTTTGGTCAGCATATTGATGTTGCTGCACTCATAATTGCTGAGCCTACTTTATTGTGCATGTTTCATACACATTCATGCCTCATCTTAAGAGCCTTAAATGTGTTCTGCATGTAAAATATGCGTAAGTATGTGAGGGGATAACCTTTAGGATGTTAACACCTCTTCACTATGTTTCTGTGAGGTATTCATTAAAAGTATGTTGATGTTTTCCTGCAACTTTCTTCTTAAAATGATGATGAAGTTCAGAGCAAGTGTAAGTGTGTGAGTCCAGCTGCTGCAGTTGTTTATTGGCTTGCAGCTTTAATTATTGGTAATTATAGATTATTCCGGTCTGTAAGAAATGTTTCTGGCAATGTCTCATCTTCACGCGATGTTACCTGCTGTCTGGAAAGGATTACATTTTAAATCTTGCAAAAATGTGTTCAAACACGAAAGGATCACACCGCTGTTTTTCCGCGGTGCTAGTTGCATAAAAAGAGAGCAACTAAACTTGGTGTACACATTAAATACATTTACACACAAATATTTAGATTCTAAATCTTGAATGAGACAGAAAAGCAGCATGGTTTGGGCTTTTTTCCCCCATGGAAAAAACATTTTCAACGTCACTTTGTTGTTGTTTTTATTCTCACAACGGGACTCAGGGCCCTATTCTGCTTTCTAGTGGTTCCCTTTCCTGTAGTGTGTGCTTTAGGTTTTAGTGCATGTGAAATGGTCTGCAAACGCTGTGTTCCCTCCAGAGTTTTCTCTCCCATACACTCCCCACGTGTTCGCGTCACCGTTTGTCCTCCATACATCAGTTGTTACCACATAGCTTTGTATTTTCTTCAATACAAGACCCTCAATGTAAAACACATGGAGACCCCCACTGTCCCCCCCTTTATGTCAGGGCTGTTTCAGATTTTTTAAGCGGTGAACGATGCTGAGAAATATTTCCAGTCAGAAGAAGAACGGAGGTTCATTAATGACACAACATATCAAATCCGTTTGAAAAGTCTTTGTTTCAGAGGTCAGTAAAGTGCAGGGAATGAGGTGATTTATGCAATGACTTAATAGGCTGGATAGAAAGTTAAAAAGATAAGCATCTAAATATTTAAATGTCCTGGAAGAAGTCTAACTTGTATCAGGTTTATTTGACATATAATATAAGATGTACAGCTCAGGTGTTTTAATCATTTTGACGTATCTGTAAGTCTATAAGGCTCCATCCCTTCAAAAGAATCATCTCTGGGATTTCATTGAAGTTTTTCTGTCAGAACTCAACAGAATATGAAACAAATATGTAGGATTGTTCGGGGAAAAGAGCTCTTTTGTCCTTCAACGTAAAGCAGAGCCTACTTCAGACGTCCACTCACGTAACTGAAAGATGTTCTGCAGCCGTGGGGGACTTCAAAGACACACATACACACACACACACACACACACACACACACACACACACACACACACACACACACACACACACACACACACACACACACACACACACACACACACACATCTGCAGCTCATCTGTTTCCTATCCAGCTTCATTCTCAACAGTACAGCAGACGTTACATAACACTCCTATAGAGGGACGATGAACACGTCCAAAAATGGATTTCATTGACTTTATTTCACAAGAATAGCCCCTCCATCCCCGCACTGTGCAGGTAGTAGGGTAAGAAGGCAGGAATAACAGGAAGTGTGGACGGATAAGATTATTCCAATCTGAAAAGTCTCCTGGTAATTCATGCTGGTTTGTAACATGTTATATATTTCCTGGAGAGAAACATTTATCGTCTTACAGCTGTCCAGCTTTAGGATCCTGAGCGTCACCCAGCCCCCCGGTCCCAGCTGTGTGCGTCTCTCTTTAGTGTCCCCTGGTCTCCAGCTGTGTGCGTCTCTCTTTAGTGTCCCCTGGTTTCCAGCTGTGTGCGTCTCTCTTTAGTGTCCCCTGGTCTCCAGCTGTGTGCGTCTCTCTTTAGTGTCCCCTGGTCTCCAGCTGTGTGCGTCTCTCTTTAGTGTCCCCTGGTCTCCAGCTGTGTGTGTCTGTCTTTAGTGTCCCCTGGTCTCCAGCTGTGTGCGTCTCTCTTTAGTGTCCCCTGGTCTCCGTTGTGTTGGAGCTTCTTGCAGCGTTTGGTTTCTGCAGCTTTTAGTAAACTGCTCATGTTTCCTCTGCTGAATGTTCTCTAGATGCTGCATGTGTTGAAGAGCTGCTGCAGATGTTTCTGCAGGAGTTCTGGTTTGTGTTTCTGTATCTGCATCCTCTCTGAAGCTGCAGTTCTTCCTGATGGCACCTGTGGGCCTCCGTAGGACAGCGGGGAAGCTGTTTCTTGTCCTCAGCGAGGATGTTGTAGTTTTTAAAAGGCTAAATTCCCCAAAACATTATGAGAGTATTCCTGACTGTGACATGATGAGTTCTGCTGAGTACGTGTGAGATGTTCGAGTGTTTCCTCCGCCTCTGCCTTCAACAGTATTCAAATCTTGCAAAAATATGACGTCATCTCGGTGGGATGTATTAAAACAGTAGGACAGGGATCCTAGTGACAGTTTGACGATGATTGTAGTTAAATAACTCATCGTCAAACATCTTATCCGTTCGTCTTTTATCTTCAATCACCTTCAGCGGCTCTCAGAAGTCGGCTCTGCTGAGGTCAGAGGTCAACAGACCGGCTGCAGGCAGTGCATACCGAACACGTATCTGCAACACCGGGGAGTCACTGATCCAGAAGATGAAATACTCCTGTTTAATATACTTTTGAGAATATAACACGTACCCCTCAGTTTAGGAAGAACAATCTCCCGTTTGTTTTAATCTGTGGCTCAAATCAGGGTTTTTCTGATTTCAAAACTAACAGATTGTGATTTAGAGAGAAAAAGATGCGCAAAAGTACGGCTCCGTTTAGATTTATATTCCAGACTAAGGATTATATTTGTTTCTATTTGAGCTTTTCTTCAGATCATCAACAAAATATGTTTGTCGATAATAAAACCTAAAGGTGCATTTCTTTTTTGGGACTTCATACAACTTCCGTTAACGTTAGCTGTTAGCTGTTAGCTGTTAGCTGTTAGCTGTTTGCTAACAGCTAACAGCTAACAGCTAACAGTTAACGTTAGCTGTTAGCTGTTAGCTGTTAACTGTTAACAGTTCCTGTTATTCCTGCCTTGAATTCAAAAGTCAAGGACATCTTTTCTTTCATCCCGGAGACTCTGTTAGTCTTCACCCCAGACTACTGGGAGCCACAGACTGTAGAAAGACCAGTAGCCTACTGTACCTTTTGTTAGTCCCTGGGCCCCACATACACACTAATGGAGGACACACACACACACACCTAAACACACACACACACACACACACACACACACACACACACATACACACACACACACACACACACACACACACACACACACACACACACACACACACACACACACACACACACACAGTAAGTGTGTTTGTCTGTTATAATGTCAACAAGGGCACTAAATCCTTTTTCGTGACGTGTTTACATGACTTTCGTCCTGTGTGTATATCATAGATCTGCTGCAGTCTGTGTGTGTGTGTGTGTGTGTGTGTGTGTGTGTGTGTGTGTGTGTGTGTGTGTGTGTGTGTGTGTGTGTGTGTGTGTGTGTGTGTGTGTGTGATGCAGATGACATGTGGGAAGCCTTTTTTAGTCAGAGTTTATACTTCTCAAAGATCCTCATTAGTGAGGGGCGAGTCGGGAGCAAATCAGAGGATCAGATTGGGATCGGATCAGGATGCAGGTCACTCCCCTCAGAGACTTCCTCACCCTCAGCTTTTTGCTCTCACACATTTCCTTCATTTCCTAGAAAGTCTCAAGCATACATAATGTCTTGGCTGCAAAGCATTCTGGGACATGTCCTGGTCAGTCCCCATAGCGGGGTGCTGTCCATTTTGGCTGAAGCTTTCAAACTTTGAACAGACGGACTTTAATCTCAGTTGAACATCTGGTCCAGCAGTGGCTCAGTCAGTAGGGGCTTGGACTGGGAATTGTAGGGTCGCCGGTTCAAGTCCCCGAACAGACTTGAAATATGGAAGGTGGACTGCTACTTGGAGAGGTCCCAGTTCACCTCCTAGGCCCTGCCGTGGTGCCCTTGAGCAATCCCCCCTCCCCATTGCTCCCCGGGCGCTGCACAATAGCTGCCCACTGCTCCTAGTACTAGGATGGTTTAAATGCAGAGGACACATTTCACTGTGTGTGCTCTGCTGTGTGAGAATAAAGAGGGCTTCATCCTCCCATTCTATCTATCCGTCTCTCGGATCTGGCAAGGGGGGGGTTAATTCATTTTCTGAGGCTAGGAAATAATTAGTAGAGGGCAGGTGTGTGTGTGTGTGTCTGGGTGTGGGGGGGGGTTCATCAGACTGTAAACTGTGACCTGTACACACCAGTCTGAGTAATGTAAACAGGGGACCACACACACACACACACACACACACACACACACACACACACACACACACACACACACACACACACAGATTTATTGTTTCCTGTTGATCTGCTCTCAGGGTTGAAACTCTGTCAGGAAGTCTCTTTGGTTCAGAAACATTAAACTATTTCTGATGAATCTTAAGTTCAGTTTATATTTAAAGAGTCCTCTCCTGCTGATGTTCAGGTGTATATCAGTATGTAGTGTCTCTACTTTAAAGAGTCCTCTCCTGCTGATGTTCAGGTGTATATCAGTATGTAGTGTCTCTACTTTAAAGAGTCCTCTCCTGCTGATGTTCAGGTGTATATCAGTATGTAGTGTCTCTACTTTAAAGAGTCCTCTCCTGCTGATGTTCAGGTGTATATCAGTATGTAGTGTCTCTACTTTAAAGAGTCCTCTCCTGCTGATGTTCAGGTGTATATCAGTATGTAGAGTCTCTACTTTAAAGAGTCCTCTCCTGCTGATGTTCAGGTGTATGTCAGTATGTAGTGTCTCTACTTTAAAGAGTCCTCTCCTGCTGATGTTCAGGTGTATATCAGTATGTAGAGTCTCTACTTTAAAGAGTCCTCTCCTGCTGATGTTCAGGTGTATATCAGTATGTAGAGTCTCTACTTTAAAGAGTCCTCTCCTGCTGATGTTCAGGTGTATATCAGTATGTAGTGTCTCTACTTTAAAGAGTCCTCTCCTGCTGATGTTCAGGTGTATATCAGTATGTAGAGTCTCTACTTTAAAGAGTCCTCTCCTGCTGATGTTCAGGTGTATGTCAGTATGTAGTGTCTCTACTTTAAAGAGTCCTCTCCTGCTGATGTTCAGGTGTATATCAGTATGTAGAGTCTCTACTTTAAAGAGTCCTCTCCTGCTGATGTTCAGGTGTATATCAGTATGTAGAGTCTCTACTTTAAAGAGTCCTCTCCTGCTGATGTTCAGGTGTATATCAGTATGTAGTGTCTCTACTTTAAAGAGTCCTCTCCTGCTGATGTTCAGGTGTATATCAGTATGTAGTGTCTCTACTTTAAAGAGTCCTCTCCTGCTGATGTTCAGGTGTATATCAGTATGTAGAGTCTCTACTTTAAAGAGTCCTCTCCTGCTGATGTTCAGGTATATATCAGTATGTAGAGTCTCTACTTTAAAGAGTCCTCTCCTGCTGATGTTCAGGTGTATATCAGTATGTAGTGTCTCTACTTTAAAGAGTCCTCTCCTGCTGATGTTCAGGTATATATCAGTATGTAGAGTCTCTACTTTAAAGAGTCCTCTCCTGCTGATGTTCAGGTGTATATCAGTATGTAGTGTCTCTACTTTAAAGAGTCCTCTCCTGCTGATGTTCAGGTGTATATCAGTATGTAGTGTCTCTACTTTAAAGAGTCCTCTCCTGCTGATGTTCAGGTGTATATCAGTATGTAGAGTCTCTACTTTAAAGAGTCCTCTCCTGCTGATGTTCAGGTGTATATCAGTATGTAGAGTCTCTACTTTAAAGAGTCCTCTCCTGCTGATGTTCAGGTGTATATCAGTATGTAGAGTCTCTACTTTAAAGAGTCCTCTCCAGCTGATGTTCAGGTGTATATCAGTATGTAGAGTCTCTACTTTAAAGAGTCCTCTCCTGCTGATGTTCAGGTGTATATCAGTATGTAGAGTCTCTACTTTAAAGAGTCCTCTCCTGCTGATGTTCAGGTGTATATCAGTATGTAGAGTCTCTACTTTAAAGAGTCCTCTCCTGCTGATGTTCAGGTGTATATCAGTATGTAGAGTCTCTACTTTAAAGAGTCCTCTCCTGCTGATGTTCAGGTGTATATCAGTATGTAGTGTCTCTACTTTAAAGAGTCCTCTCCTGCTGATGTTCAGGTCTTTTACGGTCAGTTTTTTTTAATAACATCTTCATTGTTCCTTCTTTAGGATCAGTAGACTCTCCTGCTTCCGCTGAAGTGCCTTTGAGCCAGACCCTGTGCCAGGTATCACACACACACACACACACACACACACACACACACACACACACACACACACACACACACACACACACACACACACACACACACACACACACACAGCTTGAGAGTAATAACAGCTGACAGATGTTTGGTTTCTCTTTCTTCCTCTTGGCCTTTTAGAAAATGCATCACCCGTAGACCTTGAAAACACACACAGACAAATTTCTTTAGGGTCCCCTGGTCTCCAGCTGTGTGCGTCTCTCTTTAGTGTCCCCTGGTCTCCAGCTGTGTGCGTCTCTCTTTAGTGTCCCCTGGTCTCCAGCTGTGTGCGTCTCTCTTTAGTGTCCCCTGGTCTCCAGCTCTGTGCGTCTCTCTTTAGTGTCCCCTGGTCTCCAGCTCTGTGCGTCTCTCTTTAGTGTCCCCTGGTCTCCAGCTGTGTGCGTCTCTCTTTAGTGTCCCCTGGTCTCCAGCTGTGTGCGTCTCTCTTTAGTGTCCCCTGGTCTCCAGCTGTGTGCGTCTCTCTTTAGTGTCCCCTGGTCTCCAGCTGTGTGCGTCTCTCTTTAGTGTCCCCTGGTCTCCAGCTGTGTGCGTCTCTCTTTAGTGTCCCCTGGTCTCCAGCTGTGTGCGTCTCTCTTTAGTGTCCTCTGGTCCCCAGCTGTGTGCGTCTCTCTTTAGTGTCCCCTGGTCTCCAGCTGTGTGCGTCTCTCTTTAGTGTCCCCTGGTCTCCGTTGTGTTGGAGCTTCTTGCAGCTTGTGCCCTGACCTGCAGGCTCGTGTTTGTTTCACAGAAGGATCTGTGAAGGTGGCGTTTGAAACTGTTTGGAAAAGGGCTTTAAAAAGAATCCAGGCTCATTAAACATGATCAACTCTCTGATCTGGATCACTATCTGCAGAACGTTCCTGCTGCCGTCATCTTATAAGGAAATCCAAAATGAGGAATTTCCTGCAGATGGTGGTCGCAATGATTTTAAAATATGCCGCTTAAAGGAAGTATTCGGATCCTTTACTGCAGTACGAGTACTGAAACCACGCTCTGATATTCAAAATGTGTTCAAACAAACCCAAAAACAAAATATCATATTTGACCACCTCATCACCTGGATCTCCTCCTAAAGCACCATTGTGTTTCTTTAAACCAATCAGCTCTCAGAGGGGCGTGGCCAGCAGCAGCTTATTAGCATTTAAAGCTACAGACACAGAATGAGCACTTTAGGAACACGGCTGAAACAGAGGGGGTGATGGGATGCTGGGTTGTATTGCAGCCAATCAGAGACAGGCTCTGGATATATCTGACACCTGGAAAATACTGAAGTACAAATCAAACAAACAGAGTGAAATAGAAGGAGAAAGAAAACCGAGGAAGTTTAAAGGAATGCCTCTCTATCAGGTTCACAGGCTTCAGACTGCTGAGTCCAGAATAAACAAATCAAACTGAGCTTCAAATCTCAGTAAAGGATCGGAAAAATTAATGAGCTGCAGACGAACTGTACGGGCAGGCAGTGGCGTTCGGCTCGGGCCACAGGGACGGGGAAATAACTAAATGTAGAATACTTCTTTAGACGCTTAAAGGAAAACCTTTTATTTCACAAGAGGAACAAAAAACACTGAAGCAAAAGGAATGATTTGTTCCCTGTATGACTTTCACCACACATTAAGTTTTAACAACAGAGGTCCTACTCTGCTGCCGTGGTGCCCCCTCTGCTGTAGTGTGTTCCATTGGTTTGTGTGCATGTCAATGGTCTGCAAGAGCTAAAATCCCCCGTGTCGTTGGACGGTGTGTTATTGAGTATTAATTACAACTGAAATTGACCAATCAGAATCGAGTATTCAACTAAGCCTGGTCATATCAACCTGGAAATGAGCAGAATTCGGCCCCTTTAGGCGACATCATTCGGCCGGACTTATGTTTGTTTGGTTTCTGCAGCTGTTAGTAAACGCTGCTCATGTTTCCTCAACTGGTGAAGATGTTTCTTCATTTGAACTTTAGTGTTTCAGTATCTACATGGTGTTTTCGAAGCTGCAGCTCGTTTTGGTCATTGTAGCGTGTTTGCAGTAGATGTGATGTTATGAATTAAATCCATTTCCATTTTATTATCAATCTTGAAGGCAGTCCGGTTTCTGTTTCTCCGATGGGACTCGCTTTCTGTTTCTCCGATGGGACTCGCTCTGCTGCTCGGCTTTTCTCCACCAGCATCTCTCTAAAGAAGGCTTCCATACGTTTGAGAAAATAAATTCCTCTGTTTAGATTATCCGGAGTGCAAACATCTGCCTTCCAAACATTGCAATCACCAACAGTGGAGGGGGGACGGGGGGAGCATGGGGGGCCCACATCCAGGGGCCCCGGGGAGCCTGGGTGTCCTTGACGTTCATGCAAACAGCTGACGGGGTTTAAACATTAACACACATGTATAGATGACCATGAGCAGGGTCTCTGCACTCATCGTTTGCTATTTTAATTGTTCATAAAGCTGAGGACCACAATCCTTTGGGGATGGGAAGCAGAGCTGCTTATTAATACATGTGCACCATAGCTCATCTGGGCTGAAGGGCGTCTGAGTTTTGTCTATTCTGTATGTGCAGAAGATATCAAACATGGGTTTATTCTTTATTCAATTATCGTACTATACTGTTGCTAAATAACAACATCTAGTGGAGCAGAAGTACAGTACAAGAACCTCTCCTTCAGTCCAGTCCTTGAGTAAAGGTTCTTAGTTCCTTTACACTCTGGGGGGGGGGGGGGGGGGGGTCAGATCGTGGTCTTTAATGTCCGCTGCAGAGACGCTTGGACTCTATCTGTCCTGACATGTGCTCGACAGATGTGAATGTGGAGCTCAAGGTAATCATTGAATCATCTGCGTCAGGGGTAATTTAGGGGGTTGGGGGTGGGGGGTAGTGGGCCTTAGGGCAGATCTACCTCTTGGTGGGTCTGTGGAGAAAATCATGAGCAGCTCCTCTGTGAGAGCAGCTGCGAGAGTTACTGCCGTGTTTTCAATCGTAAAGCGTCCGTGAGATCTTTACAGCGCCATTGTTGTGATCTTTTTACGGCCCTCGCTCCCAGTCGCAGGGACGGGGCGCTGGGATTCACAAACTGGTCCCAGCTGTGCAGGTGAGCGTCCTCGTTTGTCCTCATCCGTCTCCGTGAGGCGGGACGTGGGGGTGGTAGGCGGGCGCAGAGTGTTGAAACCAGGCTTCATCTGCTGCCTTTTGTATCTTCGCTTTGGTGACCTCTTCATCATTCTGCTGTTCCGTTTCGTCCTCGATATCTGTCTGCAGCTCATAGCGTCCGGTTGAGAGGAGACCAAAGCGTTATATTAGAGATGTAGAGCATGCTTATCTGCACATGTTGGGCAATTTCCATAATTAGCATAAGTTGCCGTTATTAGCGTTATAGCTTGTGTTGAAAATAGTTTAAAATGGCTCGGCTGATTTGGACAATTTAGGAGTGGGTTTGGGAGTTAATGAGGATGCTGAATCCATTCCTGGATTTTCAGGATCAAACATGGCAGTTTAAACCAGAAGATGTTCTCTCTGGGGGCTGATTTTAAAGAATTTTGGGTTGATTTAGAAGATTTAGGGGACTCTGGATCCTCTGGATTGAACAGATGAATTGTCCGCAGTAGAGGTAATAATGTTCCCTCTGTGTCCGATGGTCACAACACGACTCATGGTACTCAGAATCAGCCCTCAGAGAGCACAGATATGATCGTCTGCATCTGTGACTCTTGTAGTGTTCTCGGTGTGTTAGTTCTGGGACTAAGTCTTTGCTTTGTTAGCATTTTCTCAAATCTGGATTTAGTTCTGGATCAGTTTGTCTTCATCTTTCAACATCTGCAGGAAAAAAACTCCTTCAAGGCTTCATGTTGGCGGAGCAGCTCTGACGGATCACGAACGGTCCGGAGAACAGGTTGTTGAGAAGAAAAGCTGCTCAGAGCTGCTGAAAGTGAGGGACTGCAGGAGACCCCCCCATCACTGATATATGTAAATGAGGGAGAAACAACTCGGCTGCTTTGGAAGATCAAAAGCTCTGGTGGTTTGTCTTCAACACAGACGTACAACGGGAAGAGGCAACTGGACCGACTACAGACCAGAACCCCAGCTGAACCTGTTCAGGCAGTGTGTGAGAGAGAGCAGCATGATGCGATCATTCAGTATCTGAAGTTGAGATACTGTAGCATACCGAGGGATGTCCTGCAGACGCTCAGGTCCGATTCACTAAAGGCATGGTGCCGATTATATGACAGCAGAAACACGCCCTGACGTTTTATAGTTTGCCCTTTCTCCTGCTTTTGTTTGATGTGGTAAAAGTATGAATAATGCACCAAGAAACACAGCAGGCAGAGAGTTTGGATCCTGACGGACGGGTTGAAGAGGCATTCATTAGAGCTTCAGGAATGAAGAAATGCAGGGAGAAACCGAACCCTACCCGTGGGGTTTGATATATGTCAGTAAACTGTAGGTATGCCTCACTTCCCACCATCCCTCTGGAGACCCTCAAGATTTCATAGAAACTGTGGTTGAACTTTTGGAATAGGATCAGTTTGGAATGAGCTTCCTTTGCATAACAAGGGGAGGACTTTGCACCAAACCTCCGTATATTCACTATAAAATGTGCAAAGATTCAGGATGCATCTCACATTCTGAGGGTCTTTGAGGATTGTGCAGGTTTAGCTGCTTAAAGCCTAATTAAAAACATGTTAGCTGTATCTTACTGTACCTTGCATTGATGATTAACCTCCTTCCTACAGAACGGACAGTTTGCATGCCCTGTAAAATTAGTTTTGGTAAAGAATTGATGGGATATGATACATAAAACTAAATAGAAAATAGAGAGTAGCACCAGATCTGTTTTGAGCTAGCTTAACCTCTCGCCCTGCGGTCACTGAAATCCTGACCTCCAGCTTTTCCACACGTCTCTCTGTGGTGTCAGTTCATGTTCATACAGAAACATCTGTGCACACCTGCACGCTCACCGGTTCATTCTGAGTTTCACGTTTACTTTTTAACGGAGCAGATGCAGTTTGGCCCGCATCAGGAAGGCCAGGATCACCCCTGATAATGTCCCTGTAAGGAGCTGATGACTTGAGAAGGGCTTCCGGAAGCAGCTCCTCGCTCTGCAGGCTGTCCTCTAGCCGACCCACAGAGAACTGCACTCTGATTCCAGTTCCAAACACCGAGGCCCCTCGCCTCTCTGCCTTCAAACACTTCATCTTTGCAGCTGAACAGGAGAGAGGGACTCAACTGCAACTAAATAAACTGAGGCGGAGTCCGTGTAAATACATCTGATGTTGAAACGCTGCAGAGACCCCCCTCTCAATCAGACTGTGATTACCTTCACATGCTTCACATTAAACTCAACCCCATTTCCTCACAGGGGCCTCCGCCAAGGTGATTAAACCCAGGCCTGAAACATGTTTGTGGGGGCGTGGGCGGAGGTGGGGGTGGGGGGATCATACATGCACAGATGTAAGCATGCTGTGGCTTAACCCCCATAAAAGGAGGCGTGCACATCACTGGTTATTGTCGCTTTTACTGCTTTCACTCTCAGGAGAGAGAGGGGGAGTCGAACACGATCCCATGCTGCCCGGTGTCTTTGAACTCTTCAGCATATGTTGCTTAAAACACAACTCTGGCCACGGTGAGGCTCAACATACAGTCCACAGTGTTGACGGGATTCACGAGAAACGATTAGGAATGGAAATGAGTTTTTTTCTGCATAAGAATCCCCAGGCAGCTTTCTGTCTCTTCCAGCTGAGGGTCTTTGAGTTGTTACTTGGAAACCTCGAGGCGTGACTGCAGGCGTGGCGTTCTGTTCATTTGCCGTTTAAGTGATGAGAGTTGTCAGCGAAGGAATGCAAAATATTAGTTTGGAGCTCATTTATAAACAGTCTTATTACAGAGTCTGTCCAGAGCTGTCTGGTTTTAGAAACTCAAACAAAACCAGTTTAAGAAAGCGGGTTTGAAGCTCAACTGTTTGTTGAGACCATCGAGGACCCCTGTTGTTTATGTTATTTACTGAAGTTATAATAAGGACGTAAATACACAATGATCTCAGCTACTTGGATCTGGAATATATATGTTCCTATATGAAAGGATGTTTGTCCCTGCCTCTGGTGGAATGCAGATGTACTTCTCACACATATTTTAAATGTTAGTCAGTCTCTCATTTTTCAATTGAACTCCACATCCTCATCCCTGTGTGTCTGTCACCGCAATCCCATCTTCCACTTGAGTCCTCGAATGACTTTACCCCACAAAATGTTCAAGTGACTTGCTGCTCTTTTCCGCAACTTTTGAAACAGCTTTCTCAAACAACCATCAACGGGAACACTGGTTCTTCCTCCGGGCTCTTATCCGGCCCTGGAACTGCCTCGGGTTTCTGAGCAGGAGCGGAGTGTGTTTCGAAGAGCCTGGCGGATGAGTGAGAGGATGCTCCTCTGCTGCATGGAGCCGCTTCACATGACATTAAATAGTCGCGATTCCTCCGACCTCTGATGTGGTCACCCTGTCTGACAGGAAATGGCACTATTAGGCAGTAAGGGGAGCCAGATGCTGCAGAGAGGACGGCTCTCGGCTCTTCTCTGTGCGGTAGAAACAATTTGAAATTCATTTGGATTCTGCTGAAATCCAGAGGAAGCCGGGGAGTGAAGGGGGGGGGGGGGGGGCTCAGTATCGTGAGAGGTTGTTCTTTTGATCAGTCATCTCTCTCCAAACAAAGAGGGAAGGGTGCATAATGAGTTCTTTGGAAGGAGGAGGTGTGTCACACACACACACATACACACACCCCCCCCCACACACACACACACACACACACACACACACACACACACACACACACACACACACACACACACACACACACACACACAAACACCAAGAAAGTGGTGGGGACTAAATGGGCCGTTTCCCAGAAAGCGGTGGCGCTTGTAATGGGGATGCTGGGGAGTGGTAAATCAATAACAATACAGTTGATTTAAAATGCCCTTTTCATCAAAGATCTCAAAGTGCTAAAGGTTAAAAACAAAAAAACAAAAAAGGGAAAGGAAATAAAACAAGATGATTAAGAATAAAAAAGGGTTTAAAAAACATCGAAGGGGGACAGAAAGCTTTGCTCAAAAGAAATGTCTTTTTAACAATATTAGTATTATTATGAACAACAACAACAACAACAACAACAACAACAACATTATTAATATTGTTATTGTTGTTATTGTTGTTGTTATTGTTGTTATTGTTGATGCATGAATGTGTCCATCACAGCTGTCAGAGGGCAGGAGGCGGGAATAGGTGACCGAGATCGAGCTCTTGATTAAGAAAGGCTGACGGAAGAACAGCCTCACATAAACACTGCAGACAGAAACTGGAACCGGGACAAAACCGCTAACGAGGAACTAGTGACAGATAGGAAGAGGCTCGGTCTCTCCCTGCTCTGATTTATTCCCCGGGATAGTGAATACACGTCGATGATTGATTGAGATGAATCCCAGAGATGATGCGGAGACATAATTATCAGTAATGGCTCTGATTCTGCAGAAGAGGCCCTCCTCACCCCCTCCTCACCCCCTCCTCAACCCCTCCTCATCCCTCACAGGTTTTCCAGATCATGATCATGACAAGCTCTGCATGCTGAATCTGTTCCTGCAGCCCTCTGAACCAATAGGAAACAGGCTTACTGAGTTACTGTTCTACCTGCACAATTGTTCCTCTGGTGTCAGAATGTCTCGTGATGTTTGTGAGAATACTAACGGGTATGATGTTACCCACATTTCAGAAGTACTGCGTGATATTACTGCGTTACAGCAACAAGTAATACATTACTGTAACTCCTTACTTTTGCAACGCGTTACACACAACTCTGACAATAATACACTCAATGAATGGCTCCTATGAATGCCCCCCCCCACCAAAGACTTTGGTCACTCTGAAGCTTTGGTAGATTCCTCTCTAAGCCGCGTTCCCCAATTTGTTGTGGCCTGGAGCGTCTTTCATTGTTGGAAAAACCAAATGTTTTGTAGAGTGATGGTGGGCGTGTGTCCCCCCCCCTGCTGTGCCTGATGTGAAACAGACCCTCTACATTTTATGGCTGTGTTTGTCTTTGTGTTGCAGGAAGAAGAAAGAATCCCAGAGGCGTTTGCAGAATGGCGGCGAAGGGGCGGCTTCTCCTCGGCCTCATCATCGTGCTGGCGTGTTTCTACGGCAACGCTGCAGAGAAGACAGGTGCGTGCGATTACTCACTGTGACCTCACTTCCTGCATACCGACGGGATCATGGCCGAAATGACATCAGCACACACACATCTGCAGAAAACACTAAATGCACATGCACAGCTGCTATAGGCTGGGGGGGGGGGACATCAGAGTCGATCTGTAAATCACATGTTACCCCCCCCCAATTAAAATGCTGTTAATAAAATACATAATAAAACACCACTTTACCCCCTGCCTGGATACACACACACACACACACACACACACACACACACACACACACACACACACACACACACACACACACACACACACACACACACACACACACAGTTGTAGACTTCTCTTGAGCACTGTTACTAATCCCGCACCAGAATGCTTTTCCTGCTGAGCACACACACACTAACTGGTTCACAGAGAAAGAGCGTGCTGCTTCCATCAGCTCCGCCTCGCAGCATAAAACATGGATCTGCACCCCCCCCCCCCCCATCACCAGAACACACACTGGTATTTGACCTCTGGGTGTCAGCTGATTATCTTTCAATGGACAAAAGATCGTTAAATCTCCCTCAGTTATTAAAATACCACATTTTTTATTACATAGTGTGTTGTTTCAACAAGCAAACCAAAGTACAAGGGGCGAGGGAAATATTGAGATGCAACCCGGCAAATGACTGGACGGTTTATGTTGAGACGCAGAGTCTGAGGCCGAGTTGCGAACTCTTGTTTGCACCACCATCCCTGTCCAAAGGAGATGAACACCAGCTGAAAGCCGCATCACTTCCCTTCCCTTTCCTCACACTTTTGCATCCACAAGTCAGCTTTCAGGTGAGTGCTGTCACACTACCTCTCCGTGCAGAAACTGTCCACAACAAGCTGCTCACTTTTTTCCCATTTTGGCTTGCTCACACCTCACAAGAGACCCGTTTCCTCTGGCTATGAATCACTTGTCCACCACTCGTGCTGCAGATAGCTGGAACAGCTTTTCAAAAGTGGATACAAGCACCGGAAGGTCCATGTTCCTCCCCCTTGGGCCATCGTCTTCCAGCCGATGAAACAGTATCTAGCAAAGAATTTTAACCACAGGATCAACTTAGCTGATGTTGGTATTGAATTAGATGTATTTTCACTAAGCGGAATCCAAATGTACAATTTAGAAACTCTGTCAGGAGCTCACTAATACTAGTCTTTGCAAACTGAGTGAGCTGACACTGAACACCATGATGTCAGTATTACCTCTACTCCAACACCTCCCCCACCATGCATGTTAGGCAGATGTTTCTAAACGTATGGCTTGTGGATACAAAGAGGCTTCTGAGTAATTCCTGACGTCTGAATTTGGTTTGTAAAAATGTATGATTTGACACCAAGATGACTCAAATACAGCAAATTATTTTATGGCGAAAAGGTATTTTCCAAGCCATCAATGGTGGCCATCGATGGCTTAAAAAAAGCTGCCCTGCTGGTTCAAAACAGGGTCAGCCCCAACAGAGTCTATGTGCCAATTTCGGTTCTCGTATCCACTTTTGAAAGACATGGAATATTGAATTGTCTGCACACTCCACTGTCTGCCACGCTTTCTAAGAGCCAAGAACTGCTCCGGTAGCGCTCCCTGCAGCACAATGTGACTTCTTACCTGCAAGACCTTGATAATCCTCCCTCTCAGTCTGCACTCAAGAGGCCGTGGCCGACATCGTCTTCATGGTGGACGGGTCGTGGAGCATCGGCACTGAAAACTTCCAGCAGATCCGTCAGTTTCTGTACACGCTGGTGAACAGCTTCGACGTCGATCCTGAACACGTGCGCATCGGGCTGGTCCAGTATAGCACCACTCCCCGCACCGAGTTCAAGCTCAACACCTACCAGAGAAAGACGGACATCCTGCAGTCCATCAACAAGTTGCCTTACATGGGGGGCGGCACCCAGACTGGGCTAGGCCTGGACTACATGCTGAAAGAGCACTTTGTGGAGGCGGCGGGCAGCCGAGGCCAGAACGTGCCGCAGATTGCTGTGGTGATAACGGACGGAAAATCACAAGACAACGTGGAGTCCCACGCTCAGGATCTGAAGAGAAAGGGGATTGTTTTGTACGCCATCGGTATCAAAGATGCAGATGAAGATCAGCTGAAGGAGATAGCCAACGAGCCGCACAGTCAGCACGTCTACAGCGTGTCTAACTTTGCGGCGCTGCAGGGAATTTCTCAGAGCATCGTCCAGACGCTTTGCACTACTGTAGAGGAAGTCAAACGACAGCTCCTGCAGTTGTCTCAAGGTAAAATGTGTCACACCGCACAGCTTGTGGGGGTTACGTTATATCTGATCAATGGTAGAGCCAAGAATTATGACTGCTGGGTGCCCAAAGTATTGATGTTGCTTGTTAACCAAAACCATTCCAATGTCATCAGAGGTCACCTCGACCTACAATGCGTTGACTGACCGACCGACCGACCGACTGACTGAAAAACAATCCCTTCTACACAATTACTCCCAACATTGTCCCTGGTTTTATGAGGAAAAGGACAGACAGTCCCACAAAACATGCACAACATTTATTACACAATAAACAACAAGGACATCCAACAAAATGAAATGATCTTCAAAGCCATATTCAAAGACATTGCATTTAAATGATTGTTACTCCAAATGCTGACTTCTTTCTCCCTCCTGTCCAGAATGTGCCAAAGCCAGCTTGGCAGACATCGTCTTCCTGGTGGACGGCTCCTCCAGCATCGGCATCAGTAACTTCCAGGAGGTCCGACAGTTTCTCCGAAGTGTCGTGACAGGACTCGAGATCGGCCCCAACAAGGTTCGTATCGGCCTGGCCCAGTACAGCGATGACACTTACCAGGAGTTCCTGCTGAAGGATCACATGGACAAGACATCCCTGCTGGAGGCGGTGGACACATTTCCCTACCGAACAGGAGGCACGGAAACAGGCAAGGCCATCGACTTCCTCCGGACGCAGTATTTCACGGAGGAAGCAGGGAGCAGAGCCGGCCAAAGGGTGCCTCAGATCGCTGTGGTTATCACGGATGGAGATTCCACGGACGATGTGACAGCACCCGCCCAGCGCCTGAGGCAGCATGGGGTCATCGTGTTTGGCATCGGGGTGGGAGCAGCCAACCTGCAGGAGCTCCAGTCCATCGCCAACCGTCCTCCAGAGCGCTTCCTGTCCTCCATCAGTAACTACGCAGCTCTGCAGACACTGAAAGACAGTCTGCTGAAAACTGTGTGCATCTCTGTGGAGGATCAGAAGCAAGGTAAGGCAAAGGATTGAATATCTTGTAATTAAACAACACAATCGGAGGAAAACCACTGTCCCAAAAAGCATCAACTGGGTCATAAACCTGGGTACTCCCTGATATCCAGCAGGGGTCGACTCCATGGGATATCAAAAGAACTCGGACTGTATAGAAGTCTATGATAAAAGGACCCAAATTCTCACCTGATCTAATATTATCAGTAAATGCTCCTAATGAGTTTAGGGTCTTTTGTGTTTAGTGAAATTAGACGATGAAGCAGGGCCGAGGAATTTACAATTGGAGCGTCTCTACTAAGAAATGTACATTTAGAATTCTTACTTTTTCACAGCTTTGTTTTTTTAGATCCAGACTGGTCTACCATAACAGCTGATCTTCTTACTGTACTCATTCTTGTGTTTCCTCTCAGCCTTGGCAGAAAGGTTTGCAGACATCTTCTTCCTGGTGGACAGTGGCGTGACTGCGGCAGAGTTCCAGCAGATCAGGAGCATCCTTACCCGACTCGCCAATCAGCTTAACATTGGAGCGTCCGCCTACCGCCTGGGCTGGGCTCAGTACGGTCAAGATGTCAAGGTGGAATATCTTCTTAATGCTCACCAATCCAAAAACGAGACGCTCAACGGTGTGAAGCGCTTCCGCCAGCGTAAACTGCAACCCAACGAGCCTCGTAATCTGGGCAAAGCGCTGCTGTACGCCAGCACCAACATCTTCACGAGTGAGGCGGGAAGCCGTGCGGAACAAGGCTACCGACAGTTCCTGGTGGTTATAAGTGGGAAAAACTCTGATGATTCCATGTATAGGGAGTCCCGCCTGATCAAATCTTCTGGAATAACCGTGGTTGGGTTGAGCCTAGGTGCATCAATGCAGGAAATGAGAGTCGTTGCCACTCCACCGTACATATACCAGTCCATCACCAACATTGTACCAACACTGAAGGCTGCTTTTGAAACAGAGGAAGCGCAGACCACTCTTACTGGAGGTGATCAAGTCTTATTAATTATACTAGCTATTATTGATAAATAACCTGTTGAGCTAACCAACAGAAAACATGTTCACAAGTGTTTTCTAACAGGCACCCCTGAATGCAGTCTTAGATATGTGAGCTGTTTCTTACTGACAGATGGGTTAACCACTTTAAATGCCTCATTAGATTCGAATGTAGCTCAATCATTTCCAGCGAGGCATTACCAGAAGAGAGATTAATGTATGAATCAATAAATGATGCGCACTATCTAGCTTTCGCTTGGGGTTGTTTTGATAATCACCTTGTGAGTGACAACAGCCAAAAACACGTTGTTAGCTAAAAATATTTGAAGTAAATCTGAAAGTATTTTTTAAAGCAAACTTTTAGAATATTCTTCGTCCTTTAACTCTAAATGGATGTTAATGTTTGTGCAACTCAGAACTGATTTGGGAATAATGATTCTATGATAATTCATGCCCTTTTCTACAGATTGCAAAGCTGCCAAACTGGCCGACATTGTGTTCATCGTTGATGAGTCTGGAAGTATTGGAACCCCCAGCTTCCAGCTTGTGCGCACTTTCCTGCACTCGATTGTGAGCGGCCTGGAAGTCGGACCATCCAGAGTGCGGGTGGGCATCGTGATGTACAACACAATGGCCACCGCACAGGTCTACCTCAACACCTTCAACAACAAGGACGAATTGCTGAAGTACATCAAGATCCTGCCCTATCACGGAGGCGGCACCAACACTGGAGAAGCCCTGAAGTTCGCCCTGGAGAAGGTCTTCATCAAGCAAAATGGAAGCAGGAAGGATTCTGGTGTCCAGCAGGTGGCGGTGGTGATCACAGACGGTGAATCGCAGGACAGCGTGAGCACGCCGGCGGCTGAACTTCGGCGGGCCGGTGTCACCGTTTACGCAGTAGGGGTAAAAAATGCGAACCATGCCCAGCTGGTGGAGATGGCGTCTCATCCCCCGAATAAGCATATGTTCATTGTGGACAGTTTTGTCAAGCTGAAATCTCTGGAGCAGAGCCTGCAGAAAATTCTGTGCCAAAACATCCTCCGGCAAGCAATATCTGTCAGTGCAAGAGGAAATACCATCAAAGAAGGTCTGAACCACTGATTTAAATACCTTACACCACATTCAGCTACAATAAGTTCAATCCACCATGAACACAAAACTCAAAACAGCAAGACATGTGCAAGTACTTTGAATAAGCTAAACCACAATCAGCTTTGTCGTAAACATTTCAATTCGTTTTGGGTAAGTTAAGTTACCGTATTTACTTTGATAGAATCAGATCATATTTTTGCTTTTCCTTTTCCAGGCTGCGTACAGAAGGATGAAGCAGACATCTTCTTCCTCATCGATCACTCAGGAAGCATTTACCCCAACGACTTCAAGGACATGAAGAAGTTCATGATTGAGTTTCTAAATACCTTCCGCATTGGGCCACAACATGTCCGCATAGGGGTTGTGAAATACGCAGATTCACCAGATTTAGAGTTTGATCTGACCACACACTCAGATGTCAAGAGTTTGGAGGACGCTGTAGAGGCAATAAGACAAATAGGAGGCGGGACAGAGACAGGAAAAGCACTCACTTCCATGGTACCACTCTTTGATCGAGCGCTGGCCACGCGTGGTCACGAAGTCCCGGAGTACCTGGTGGTCATCACTGATGGAAAGTCCGCTGATGAAGTGAAGATTCCTGCAGAACAAGTAAGGGCGCAAGGAGTCACTGTATACGCCATTGGGGTGAAAAGTGCAGATTCAGTTCAGCTGCAAGAGATCGCCGGCGACCCCAAGAGGACTTTCTTCGTCAACAATTTTGATGCTCTGACGCCGATCAAGGACGACATCATCACAGACATCTGTTCTCCAGAGGGTAAGAAAAACTGGACGAGGGTTGAAAAGGCATTTGGGAAATTCTCTGTATGTTAGCCGTTCTATATAACGTTCTATGAAGTGTAAAATAGAGGGCTTTACTCGGTGGATGGGCAATGTGCAACATTCACAAGTAAAGCATTGAAAGACAGACCACGACACTAACAGTGCTACTTTGTCCACAGCTTGCAGTGATAGACCGGGCGACCTCCTCTTCCTGATTGACAGCTCTGGAAGCATTGGCCCTCAAGACTACGAGAAAATGAAAGAGTTCATGAAATCTGTCATCACCAAGTCCGCCGTCGGGCAGGACAACGTGCACGTCGGTGTCATGCAGTTCAGCACCATCCAACAGCTAGCGTTCCCCCTCAACCAATACTTCAGCAAGGACCAAATGCTGAACACCATCACAGCTATGCAGCAGGTTGGCGGCGGCACGCTCACAGGGGCAGCCATCACGGATGTGTCGCAATACTTTGACGGACTGAGAGGAGGGCGTCCTGGCATGAGGCAGACGCTGATAGTGATTACAGACGGTGAGGCACAAGACGAGGTCAAGGTACCCGCCCTGGCTGTGAGGAACAAGGGAGTGGTGGTTTACGCCATCGGAGTGGTGGACGCCAACACCACCCAGCTGCTGGAGATCAGCGGCTCAGCAACAAGGACGTACACTGAGAGGGATTTTGACGCTCTGAAGGACTTGGAGAACGAGTTGGCCTTGAAGCTATGTAACACAGACACAGGTAAAACATCCCAAATCCACCAGAGCAGCTATGTGCATCATTTACATGTTCACAGCGCAAGTCGTTCTTCAATGTTCCTTTTAAACTCCTTCTGATCCATTTGTGTTTTTATTTCCTGACAGACTGTAAGAAGACGGAAAAAGCTGACATCATTTTCCTGGTGGACGGCTCCACGAGCATAACCCTGGAGAAGTTCAGAAGCATGCAGAAGTTCATGTCGTCCATGGTGAACGAAACCACCGTCGGCAAGGACCTGACGCGCTTCGGAGTCATCCTGTACTCCACCAATCCCAAATCCGTGTTCACCCTGAAACAGTATAGCTCAAAACGAGAGGTCCTCAGAGCAATTCAAGATCTGAAGTCCCCGTACGGAGACACCTACACCGGCAAGGCTTTAGCGTACTCTTTACCGTTCTTCAACAAAGACAACGGCGGCCGGGCGGACCTCAAGGTGCCTCAGATCCTCATGGTGGTCACGGACGGGGATGCCACAGATCGCCACAGTCTGGTAGCGCCGTCCGTGGATCTGCGGGAACACGGGATCAGCGTCTTCAGTATCGGAGTGGAAGGAGCCAACAAGACACAGCTGGAGATCATGGCCGGGCACGAGTCCTCCAGAGTTTTCTACGTGGATAATTTCAAGGCCCTGGAGAGTCTGTACAAGAACATTACTCAAGCCCTTTGCGACACCCCGCCAGGTAAGAGTCAATCTGCCGTAATTAAGTACGTTGACTCCCGTACTTGAGGACACATTTTAAGTACTTTATGTAAGTATTTTTTTGTATTGAGTAATTCTACTTCAACTCAAAACAAACCACAAGAAAATATTGTACGTTTTAATTTACTACATTTATCTGACAGGCAAGACATTATACAGAGATGTGGAAGAGCCCTAAAGCTGGCGTATGTTAATCATATATATATAAACAAATAAATCTCAAATTTTCCAAAGTATATCTGCCGTAACTCGAAAACGTTGAGAACAGTAAGCTACCAAGAATGTATTCATAGGAACTTGAAGTTTGCCTTTTGTATGTCTTGATTATTTACTAGCTATTCAGAAACCTTTTTGCTTTTGCAGTTTGTGAGAAACAGCAGGCCGACCTGGTCTTCCTTCTGGATCATTCCGGCAGCATCCTTCCGGAGGACTACACCATCATGAAGAACTTCACCACAGATCTAGTGAACAGCTTCAAAGTGAGTGAGAATCTGGTGCGTGTCGGACTCGCCCAGTTCAGCAGCGAGTTCCAGGACGAGTTTTACCTCAACCAGTTCTACAGCCAGGAAGTCGTGAACAAGCACATCTTGAGCATGTCGCAGAAGGGAGGGGGCACTGAAATCGGACGGGCCCTGGACTCCATCATGGGCTATTTTGAGGCGTCACGTGGCAGCCGAAGATCTGCCGGGATCTCCCAGAATCTGGTGCTGATCACGGACGGGGAATCTCAGGACGACGTTGAGGATGCCGCCGATCGTCTCCGGGCTCTGGGAATCGAGATGTTCGCCATCGGCATTGGAGACGTCCACGATCTGCAGCTCCTACAGATCACAGGAACACCGGAGAGGCTGTTCACCGTGAACAACTTCAACAGCTTGGATAAGATCAAGCAAAGGGTGGTCGAGACAATCTGCAAATCCAAGGACTCTGGAGACCGCCCCAAAGTTGGTGAGTAGAAACATGTGGCGTCACAGATTAAAATCAGTCGCTCTCTAGAAAGCGCTGAGTGAGACAACCAGTGCATATAACACATCCTTCACATGTCCCTTCTTCTGAGGTCTTTTAATGCTTGCAAACATGTCGTCTTCTGAGACAGTTTGTAACATAAGCCTTTTATAGAGACACAACAAAGAATCAGTACATATAGGTCAAAGCTAAGCTAAAGGTGGCTAATGTTGGGCTATAAAGGAACTACAGCACGGTCACATGACTTCACGTCACCACCGCTAAGCTAAAGGAGGCTAATGTTGGGCTATAAAGGAACTACAGCACGGTCACATGACTTCACGCCACCAGCGCTAAGCTAAAGGTGGCTAATGTTGGGCTATAAAGGAACTACAGCACGGTCACATGACTTCACGTCACCACCGCTAAGCTAAAGGTGGCTAATGTTGGAGGGGGTATTTACTGACTGTCAGTGGCGGGCCGTGCATTTCACACCTAGGCCTTCAGTGATATCCTACACAGTCCTACCTGAATTAACTTGAATTTGAACGCCATGGCTCTAGAAACTATACATTTAGACAGAAACGCAGTATAACCGGGCGTTGCATCACATTAACATAGTCAAGTACAACAGAGTTATATTAATATTTCTGAAGCATTTATAATCAATACATCAGCATTTACAGTTAACTTAATTAATCAGATTATCTGACAAACCGCTCCTTGACACCTGTGTCCGTCACATAACGCAGGACAAGTGCCAGCTGTGCTACATTACCCACATCTGACGTCTCGTCCACCATAACAGCGACAAAGGGAGCTTTTTTAATCTCCATTTTGATCTCTTCTCCCATCACTTCAGCAATAGCATGAATCAGGTCGTTTTGTATTTTGCCTGACGTCCCAGTAAACATGTTGTTTGTGTACAGGTGGTAATGCAAATCTGTGTTGTTCTCAGCAAGAAAAGAAAGAAGCTCCACGTAGTTTCCTCTGTTTCTGGACTCGGCGCTTTCATCGTGTCCCATAAATGAAAGTTCCTGTTTACCGATCAGTTGCAAATACCAGGCATTCCCGGCAGTACAATTTGCAGTGCCTCTCGGAGGCTGTGAGCCAGGGGTACCGCTCGTAGTTTCTCTGCTGTGCTAGGCTCGCTAGAGTTGGAGTTGGTCGTTCCCTTTTCAAGGTGTGTAGCTTTACTTGAAAAGTTCGTTTTGAAAATGGCGTTGTAATTATATCTTCGACCAAATTGATCTCTTCTCCTCCTTCAGCCATTGTGGGTTGAAAAAAATAGCTTGTAGAAATCTACACAAATTATCTCGCTCAAGTTCTAGTTCTGTTTGCTAGCTTTGCCCATAGACTGTATGGCTCTGCCTACTGCCTAGCTCTGCCTCTCAATAGTGCGTATCCAATCAGAAGATGTGCACGTGCTAACGTTAGCGTACGCCTGCTAGCTGGCCCGTTGTCGCCACCTCGAAATCTGATTGGTTAACGCCACAGTTTTGTTTGCGTTCACTTTAAGCTACAGGCGCCCGCACTGTTGATTCTGAAGGCCTAAGGGCAGATTTCTTTGACCCTAGCAACACATTATGGCTGAAATATGATTGGATAAAAGCTCTAACATAAAGGCCAGCCCTCCAAATCTCGTTCTGAGGCTGGAAGCAGCGCAGCCAAGACGAACGCTATAAAATGAAGAGAATAGACTATGGGGAATAATTTAATACGTATTTGTGGAAAAAATATATCAAAATTTAATTTATATTCTGATGATGTTTAGGCCAGCAGAGAAGGCCTTGCTGGCCCTGACGGCCCACCACTGCTGACTGTTTTTTTTCTTATTAATATCCCTTCAGTTTGTGTTAATCATCAACTTTATTTCTGAAATCATTTCAGGGTTTTATAGGACTCATTCCTGCTGCTCTCTATTAAAGCTTTGTGTGCTTCTGCCTCGGTGTTTATGACTGCCAAAGGAAAAGACATGTTTCCCTTTCCTACAGACTGCAGCATCGATATCGCCATGGGATTCGATATTACTCGGAGAACGGGTGGGATTCTGGTCAACGGTCACACCAAACTCCAGAGCTTCCTGCCGGACATCGCCCATTACGTATCCTCGGTTCAGGGTCTGTGCTGCACTGGCCCTAAGCCCGTCAACACCAACATTGCGTATCGAGTGGTGGGTGAAGACGGATCTATCAAGTACGACGTGAACTTCGAGGCCTACAGCGAGGAGGTGGTGAGGAAAGTCATGACCCATAATATGGCAGAGCCCACTAAATTCAACATCGCCATGCTGAAATCCTTCGGACAGAAGTTCAACACCGAGTCCAGAGCCAGCGTGAAGGTGAGACACAGAACAACGTGACATCCACAGAAACCATCTCTCCTTTAAAGAAGTGTATATCAGTATGTAGTGTCTCTACTTTAAAGAGTCCTCTCCTGCTGATGTTCAGGTGTATATCAGTATGTAGAGTCTCTACTTTAAAGAGTCCTCTCCTGCTGATGTTCAGGTGTATATCAGTATGTAGTGTCTCTACTTTAAAGAGTCCTCTCCTGCTGATGTTCAGGTGTATATCAGTATGTAGTGTCTCTACTTTAAAGAGTCCTCTCCTGCTGATGTTCAGGTGTATATCAGTATGTAGAGTCTCTACTTTAAAGAGTCCTCTCCTGCTGATGTTCAGGTGTATATCAGTATGTAGTGTCTCTACTTTAAAGAGTCCTCTCCTGCTGATGTTCAGGTGTATATCAGTATGTAGAGTCTCTACTTTAAAGAGTCCTCTCCTGCTGATGTTCAGGTGTATATCAGTATGTAGAGTCTCTACTTTAAAGAGTCCTCTCCTGCTGATGTTCAGGTGTATATCAGTATGTAGTGTCTCTACTTTAAAGAGTCCTCTCCTGCTGATGTTCAGGTGTATATCAGTATGTAGTGTCTCTACTTTAAAGAGTCCTCTCCTGCTGATGTTCAGGTGTATATCAGTATGTAGTGTCTCTACTTTAAAGAGTCCTCTCCTGCTGATGTTCAGGTGTATATCAGTATGTAGTGTCTCTACTTTAAAGAGTCCTCTCCTACTGATGTTCAGGTGTATATCAGTATGTAGAGTCTCTACTTTAAAGAGTCCTCTCCTGCTGATGTTCAGGTGTATATCAGTATGTAGAGTCTCTACTTTAAAGAGTCCTCTCCTGCTGATGTTCAGGTGTATATCAGTATGTAGTGTCTCTACTTTAAAGAGTCCTCTCCTGCTGATGTTCAGGTGTATATCAGTATGTAGTGTCTCTACTTTAAAGAGTCCTCTCCTGCTGATGTTCAGGTGTATATCAGTATGTAGTGTCTCTACTTTAAAGAGTCCTCTCCTGCTGATGTTCAGGTGTATATCAGTATGTAGAGTCTCTACTTTAAAGAGTCCTCTCCTGCTGATGTTCAGGTGTATATCAGTATGTAGAGTCTCTACTTTAAAGAGTCCTCTCCTGCTGATGTTCAGGTGTATATCAGTATGTAGAGTCTCTACTTTAAAGAGTCCTCTCCTGCTGATGTTCAGGTGTATATCAGTATGACGCGTCTCTCCTTTAAAGAGTCCTCTCCTGCTGATGTTCAGGTGTATATCAGTGTGTAGTGTCTCTACTTTAAAGAGTCCTCTCCTGCTGATGTTCAGGTGTATATCAGTATGTAGAGTCTCTCCTTTAAAGAGTCCTCTCCTGCTGATGTTCAGGTGTATATCAGTGTGTAGTGTCTCTACTTTAAAGAGTCCTCTCCTGCTGATGTTCAGGTGTATATCAGTGTGTAGTGTCTCTACTTTAAAGAGTCCTCTCCTGCTGATGTTCAGGTGTATATCAGTATGTAGAGTCTCTCCTTTAAAGAGTGAAGGGGTTGATTTTTCTTTTCTTATCGGGATTACTCAACACTCACCTGTCCGTCAGGTGCTGGTGATCTTCTCCGACGGACTCGATGGAGACGTGATGAGTCTAGAGCAGGAAGCAGAGCTGCTCCGAAGATCTGGTAAGGCTTTGGACCTCAAAATGGAGCGCAGTGCAAACAGAAAGGTGTTCTGGTAGTCCGCCGCAGTAGATGACTGACAGTGATGTCTCTGCAGGGGTCACCACTCTGCTCACCGTGGCCCTGGAGGGGGCCCGGGACCCCGCCCAGCTGCAGATGGTGGAGTTCGGACGAGGGTTCGGATACAAACTCCCTCTGAGCATCGGCATGCCGAGCGTGGGCAGCACCATCCTCAAACAGATCGTAAGTGGACGTAACTCTGGAAGGGAACCGGGGTGGAGGAGGGGACGATTCACTTTTCTGCACAAAATGATAAATAAAGACAAAACAAAAAGTGATTTCATAAAAACAACAATAAGGTGTTTTGTGTATGGCTCTTTTCACACACTGGATGATCAAACGAGAATATAGGCAAGGATAAATATTAAAACACACACACTTCCTCAAGAGCTTTACAGGATACACACTTTATACATCAGTACAGTTTTTAGACGGTAAAAAGTATGAAACCGTACCAGATTTAATTGTTGATGTCCGGTTTAGCAGAAGGCTTTCTAACGACTGATCTTTGGCACTGAACTCTTTAGTGACTTCAGTTTCCTGTTGGAAATCCTACCTGTGTGTCTCTGCAGGACTCGGTGTCGGACAGGGAGTGCTGCAACGTCATGTGCAAGTGTTCGGGACACGAAGGCATCCGAGGCTCTCGAGGCCCCCCGGGGTCAAAGGTGACTGAAACACACACACACACACAAACACACACACACACACACACACACACACACACACACACACACACACACACACACACACACACACACACACACACACACACACACACACACACACACACACACACACACACACACCTTTAACATCTAAACATGATGTCAGGAATGTTTGGGGAAACTTGTCAGGAGCCGTTTGAGTTGAGAGCAAGCAGACACTCGCAGAGCTCTCAGAAAGTCTGACCTCTTGGATATTTTTCAAAATAAAAGCACCACACACTTCACTCTCAATCTGGTTTGTATGCATTCTGGGGTCAGTGTTAAATATCTGCTGTCTCACAGGGGTAAGGAACGAGAACCCCTCCCCATCAGTGCTGGGACACGTCCTCAGATGATCAGATTAAAGGGAGGGTCTGGATTTGTTTTGGGGTGAGGTAACTCTCCTCAGTCAGTGGGTTACCTACAGCAGAGGTCGAGGATTATTCAATGACAGTTTTAGGGATTTGACTTTTTATTTGTTGGTGACGTCCTGCACTATGAAATGAGATTATGTTTAGTTTTTGAAAATATTTTAAGAAATTTGCATCAGATTTTTCTGTGACATTTTTATGGCTTTTTAATTAGTTTCTTTAAAAAAGATACCTGACCTCTCATCTTCTCTTTCATTAACAGGGTTTGTCTGGACAGAAGGGCTTCCCCGGCTTCCCCGGAGAGGAGGGCGTCCCTGTGAGTGCTTATCTTCTTTCAGTTTGAACGTCATTCATTCAGGCAGAGTCTCCATTTCCCAGATTAGCTGTGCCTCAAACGCCTCTACAAGCTAACGTTTTATAGAACAAATAGGAGTAAAATAAGCAGCTGACCTTCTTTGTGTGTGTGTGTGTGTGTGTGTGTGTGTGTGTGTGTGTGTGTGTGTGTGTGTGTGTGTGTGTGTGTGTGTGTGTGTGTGTGTGTTTCAGGGGGAGCGAGGGCGTCCTGGACCCAGTGGACCTCAGGGTGTTCAGGGTTGCTCTGGAATCAGAGGACAGAAGGTACAATACGTATCATTAATATATCCATAATAGATCATTATGCATAAAGTCTGATGGAAGCAGCTGCTGATGTGTGTGTGTGTGTGTGTGTGTGTGTGTGTGTGTGTGTGTGTGTGTGTGTGTGTGTGTGTGTGTGTGTGTGTGTGTGTGTGTGTGTCTGCAGGGATACCGAGGCCTGCGGGGAAACAGGGTAAGTGACAGCAATGACGTGGATAAAGTGTGCTGAGACTCAAACGTGTGCTGACCCGGAGGAGTGATTCATGTCTCTGCTGAACAGGGCGAGGACGGAGACAACGGTCTGGACGGGGTGAACGGAGAACAGGTACGAGCTTCAGGAAACTCAAAGAGAAAATCATCATGTGTGGTCTTCATTCTGTACACCACACCTCCAGAGATGAAGCTTAAAGGGGCCCATCATCGCCTTAATACTATTATACCTACATTAATGGCTCTCCTGTGAGATGTCCCGCCCCTTAGCCTATCACGTACAAGGTGTCCGAGTGCTAACCAACCGGAGCGCAAGTGTTACAGTGATGTCACTATCTTCCAGAAATAAATAAAGGAATCCAACAGAGCGTTTCAGACCATTTACGTGCACTAAAACCGATAGTACAGGGAAGGGAACCCCACGAATAGCAGAAATATGGCCTCTTTAAACAGGACGTGTGTGTGCGTGCGTGTGTGTGTGGATTTTCAGCGTGTTTCTGTTTTGTCTGCAGGGACTCACTGGGAGAGATGGATCTCGGGGAGAGATTGGACACCCTGGAAACTCAGTAAACCACTTCCTTCTTTTTCCTTTTCCTCTAAATGATAAAGTTTGAATTGATAAATATCTATTATTATCTATTATTGAATTTGTACTTAATGTTGTTTTAGCATTTTAAATAGATTTTATTGTTTATATTATTTTGAAAAATGCATTGAAATAATTATATAATTTTAAAATGATTTATTTTAAAGAAAGATATTTATATGTTTAAATTATTTATATTAAAGAAAGATATTTATATGTTTAAATTATTTATATTAAAGAAAGATATTTATATGTTTTAATGATTTATATTAAAGAAAGGTATTTATATGTTTGAATTATTTATATTAAAGAAAGATATTTATATGTTTGAATTATTTATATTAAAGAAAGATATTTATATTTGTTGATTAATAAATAACAGGAACGTTCATGTTTTATATTTGTAATTATAATCGTTATTAAATCACAATTAACTTAATGACAATACATATTTTTATGTCATCCAAACTGGAGTGAATTTATCACTTTATCATAAGTTATATCAATTTCAAAACGTATTTTTAATAATTAAAGAATTTATTATATATTGATATTAACTAATAATACAAATCACTAATCAGTATTATTTGTGTTGTTAGATATATATCTTTATATTAAATTAACGATGTGATGTTTTTAACACACACTGTCTCCAGGTAGATTAGCGGAGTGATCTGGGAAGCCTCCTCATTGGCTGTTGATTGACAGGTGTTTCTCTCCACAGGGTATCCCGGGCATCAGAGGGGAGGCGGGGCTTAGAGGACAGCGAGGACTGAGAGGAGACCCGGTGAGTCTCTCTTTGATCCTCAACTCCTCAATGAGGATTACTTTTACTTCATTGATCCACATTTGGAAACTAGGCAGTGCACATGCATTACAAATACAGCTAAAACAGAAACAGTCAAAAGCAATACAGGTTCAGAACTCAGAGATTTTGTTCCCAGAATTCTGGAATTAAAGTCAAAATTCTTGGAAAAAACAATAAAAATATGTATTTTTAAATCTCTGATTTCTGATTTAAGCAGAAATAAAAGTTATTCTTTTTACTTTTTTCTGTTTATCTGACTTTCCTCTCAGAATCCTGAGATTAAGGTCAGATTTTTTCTCGGATTCACTTCACGGTCCGGATCCTCTCCAGTGCATAATGATAGACACGTTCCCAACGGACCCACCGTGAACCTCAGATGCACTCTGCAGTCAGGGTGGCCGTGGCTCAGCGGGATAGTCATAAGACATTGATTTTAGAAGCGCCTTTACACGTGCTCAAAGTCGCTTTAAGACGTACACAAAAAAGACAACCGGTAAATAAAGTCACACTAATGATCTCTGAGTCAGGGGAGCACCGGTTCAATCCCCCCTGCAGTCAGCATAGCGTTGTGTCTCTGGGCGAGACCCTTCACCCCAAGATTGTCCTCAGTAATGGACAGTGTTGCCACAGTTACCTTGAAAAAGTAATCTGATTACTGATGAGTCCTTTAAAAAGTAACTTAGTTAGATTACAAGTTACTTTATGAGTTACTTTCAGCAACTGCAGACATAAAGATGAGTCCATCACACTGCCCGACCAACTGCTTCACCCCCCCCCCACACTCACTGGTTTTGCACCGAAGTCCAGCTTTGGTTGTTTGGGTGGTGGGGGGCCTCCTGCTTTAGTGGCAGTGCTCTGCTTCGCTCCACCTGGGGGGTCCTGCTCTGTAGTCTGTCGGTGTCGTGCTGCGACTCCAAATGCTTCTTCAGATTTGACGTAGTGTTTGAAGCTAGACACACTTTGTCTCCAGCACAGAGAGAGCCTTAATACTGCCATCTGTAGCTGACTCAGACTCAAAGGAGGGACTGTGTTTCCAGCTACAACAAGCGCCTCTCTCCCCCCTCCACTGTTTGTGTCGCTGCGTGGTATTACGCGCGAGTTGTCCTCGTGCTGGATGACAGAAACAGTAACGCACAGTGACCTGGATAAGTAACTTTAATCTGATTACTGGTTTGGAAATAGTAACGCGTTAGATTACTGTTAACGACATCACTGGGAATGAGTGTTTGTAAGTCGCTCGATAAAAAGGTTCAGTTAGATAAATGTTTTCAACAACCTCTCATTTTATACTCGGGGGAAATGCATTCCACGTATTTGTGAACTAAGAGGAGGTGAAAGGTATTTTTCATTTTGATATACTCTACATTTCAACTCCTACAGTAGCTGTCCTCCCCTGTGTTGCACAATTCTCCAACAGGAAATAATACATGTTATTTATGTGTTTTAAAGCATGCATGCTTCTTTAAAAAGAATATGCATCGTTAGGAGCGACCACACAGCGACATGAGAACATAGTTTCCCGGCTGAGAGAGAAAGGGTGTTATTTCAGTGTGTGGACCTGAAGTAGGGACCTCCTTCTCTCCAAGGGTAAATATTTCTTTGAGTGTGAAGCAGAGAAGACACAGACCTTCACAGATAAGCTGTGTTTTCTTTGTGAAACACCCTGCTCTACACAAACATTATGAGAGACGCTTTCTTCCCCTCCCTGCAGAATCAGTCCCACCTTCTCGGCTTTAACAGCTGCTGCTGCAATCCTTCCTTCAACACATCCCACCAGACAGCTTCAGCCGTTTGTAATATGAGTCACATATCAAACACAGACTGCAACACCGTTAGCGTGGCCAGCTCTATCATCAGTTAGTCATTTTTCCTAAGCTGTTATTTATCATTTCTCAGGCAAGATAATATCAGCTGAGCGGTGCATACTACAAAACAGGACTCATCCCGAGCAGAGACGGACTGGGGCTAAAAAAAGGCCCTGGACTTTTTCAACAATTTAGGCCCCCAGCCCATACGCGATGTTGTGTTTAAATAACCACTTGCCAGCATTTCAAGATACTACACCAAAAGCCTTATAGACTGAAGATAATCACATGACACAATCAATGATCATTTCTGAGGTGTTGATAACAAAACATCAATAAAACAAAAGTCTTTCAGAACACTCACAAAGAAGGTAGCCCTAACCTATATTAACTTGAACTTTGATAGAAACTTTATTTATAGGTTGCTAATGAAGATGTACTGTGGCAGGAAAAGCTGACTCACTGGTCTCTGCAACTCTATCTATAATGAGCTCACTGCCCAAGGACGTTACGATGTCCTTCTCTATGGCCATAAGCATAAATGCTTCGAGATGTTCCTGGGAATTAGTGCTCCTCAATCTATTCTTTATATGTTTGAGGACAGAGAAACTTCTCTCACAGGCTACTTGGGTCACAGGAAGAGTGAGGGGAAATGTGTAGCCTATGCCAAGGATGTGATAGGCATCTGTTAACAGGTTGTGCCATCGTCACAATCTGGTAACACCATCCATCATCTTTGTTCTCCTCACCCTTTTCTCTGGAAGAGCTTCTTCCACTTCCCTATCACATTCCTCCTCAGACAATTGTGTATTTGCCCACTGAACAAAAACATCAGCAGCTTTCTTCACTGACTCAAAATCTCGTGACATGTTCTTGAGGGCATTTTCAGTGGTCAGAACCGTTCGGTGAGCAGTCAAGATGTCTAAACCATGTGTCTGCAAGTATTTAGAGAGTGGTGTTGTGACTTCAAAGATCCTGAGGAAAAGCTGAGCAGTCAGAACTGTCTCAAACCCCATTAAACCCTACAAACACCCTTTTGCTTTGACACGCGCTGATGTCTTCAGGTTAAACTGGCCTTCAACATTTTCAGTGCCCTGATGACATCAGTGTAGACACACTGGCCTGGCTTCCCAAAGGACCCAAAAATCTTCCTCAAGGCAACATCCTTGGCCCATCACCTTGTTTCTCCAATCATGGAAAGAAGCGTATGTCGACTGTCTTGACTTTCCTGCTCCCACACATTCATCCTCTGGTATGACTCATGAAAGAAGACAGCAATATCGTTCATTCGTGAGAACAAGGATCCACTGGCAATAGCCACTTCAGTTGTGTCAGCCAGAACCAGGTTTAACACATGTGCATAACACCACACATGCACTTGGTTTGGCGCTTTTGAGGACAACAGAGCGGAAAAACCTTTGTGTTGGCCTTGCATATTGGATGCACCATCAGTGGCATTACTGATGCAGTTGCTGATCTCCAGGATCTGCCAGGACCGTGACAAAATATTGGCCAGTTGATGCTTCACACTTCACCACTGCAAGAAGCCTTTCCTGAACGGTGTCTTTCACATACCTTAAGACTATAGAGCACTGGTCTTGGGATGTGATGTCTTGGGTTGTGTCGATCTGCACTGAAAGCCTCTCTAGCCTCTTTTGCGATGGTCTCCTGTATACGTTGCTGCACTGTAGAGATGACTTTATTCACAGGGGTTTTGGACAAAAATGTCACAAGAGAGCCTCGACCCTGATCTCCTGTTTGATGCACCTTCTTACTTTTCTCAATGCACTCAGTGAGATGTTCCTTCAGACATACATCATATTTCCCATGAAGAATTACAAGCTCCAAAAAGTTCCCATGGTCAATACTCAGGTCATCCAATGTGTAAGCTGCTTCAGATTGTGTCCCTCTATAGCGAAGTCCTCTCTTACCAATGACTTTAACCATTTCAACAACATTCCAACACTTGCCGTCTGTTCCTTATTTGGTCTCTGTGGGACTCTGTTTGGGGACCATGTTGCAGACTGGCTATATCAGCTTTTGATGCACGTAAGAAATATGCTTCAGCACACACCCTATGCATGGCCCCCCTTTCATGCTCCTCTACTCTTTGATTGACATGCTTCCAGTCCTGCATTCCACTTATGAAGGGATTTGTTTCATATGGCTTGGAAAATGCCAAACACACTGTACAATATAACGTGTGACTCTCCTCACTGTATGTCAGCCATTTGCGATTTGTGCCATCTTTACAAACGAACACTCTCTGCAGAGACAGAGGTTTGGGCTTTAGCTGGGGGTGATAAGCAAAAACTTGTTCCAGGCTGTGACTGATATATATATATATATATATATATATATATATATATATATATATATATTGATACAGTTGCTATATATATGGACTTTGACAGAACGTCCTACTGGTCAGTCCGCCCCTGATCCCGAGGTTTCCAGCTTACTCTCTGGAGTGTTAGTGTGCATGCAGGTGTTCAGTCTGCTCTGTTGTCCCTAATGTAGGCAGAACAACTGAAAGACTTCTGCAGATCTGATTGCAACCGCAAATGATTGAATTAGCAGAATTAGTAATTGATGATTATCTTCCGTACATGTGATGCCTCAGGGTTTAGAAATACAGATGTTCTGACCGTCTGGAGCTTATTAGAGATAATACACGACCCGGGGAGAGAGGAGTCCCAGAGGAGACATTCACAAAGATAAAGGAGGGAGATTGTTTATCTTAGGCAAACACTCACTCACTCACTCACTCACTCGTGTTGTGTCTCTATGTCACTTTATAAACATCGTTATAGTTTATTAGGAAATCCAATATCAGGGAAACATCCAAACACAGCTGGAGGCTCGTCTGAAAGAAACTGAACTGTGTGTGTGTGTGTGTGTGTGTGTGTGTGTGTGTGTGTGTGTGTGTGTGTGTGTGTGTGTGTGTGTGTGTGTTTCCTCTGACTGCAGGGGGAGCCCGGTGCTGATAACACCAGCCCAGGAGCCAAAGGAGACCTTGGGAACCCTGGATTACCGGTGAGAAACACCACATGATCTTTATCTCTTTAGGACTCCCTGCTGCACATGCTTTAGCTTTTTAATTTACACACAAACACACACACACACAAACACACACACACACACACACACACACACACACACACACACACACACACACACACACAAACACACACACACACACACACACACCGAGGCAGAGCCAGCACTGGTGCATGTCGACGGTGAACGAGGTGATGAGTCCGAGGCGGAGGTCGTGGCGGAGCGTCCAGGCATTGGAGTTGGAGCGGAGGTCCCAGCCCACCAGGGAGCCGTTGACGGTGGCGTAGGCAAGCACGGACTGAGCACCGGAGTTAAAGTGATGGAGGTCCACCGCACAGCCGTCCTCCTGCAGGTCCAGAGCCCTGAGACACACAGGCACACAACCAAAGACACACTCAGAGAACCATTGACCTCCACACCAGGGCACAGCAAGTGATCTCTCTCTGCTGATGACAGGACAGCAGAGAGGCTGAACATCCACCTGTCTCCACCAGCTGTTGTGTTGAACAGCTGTTGCCCGTCCTATAGACCTTAAAGTAACGAGATAATGTCGTGCTCACAATTCAGAAGACCCAAAGCATCAGCTCTACTTTTGTCCCCGGTTTTGGGATAACCATGCCGTGAGAAAGGAACTCCTCTTCCAGGGGTTTGCTCAGGTGTTTTGTGTTTGAATCCACAGGGGCCCCCCGGTCAGGACGGGCGACCAGGCGAGAGCGGAATCCTTGGAAACTCGGTGAGATTTCTTTCACATGTAATGACGTTGACTCTGACCCAGATAGAGATGCATTTCCCCTTTTGATGCTTTAAGGACTACAGCTTCTTGTTGTCTCATGCAGGTGAGGCCGCTGCAAATCTGCACAGCCCCCTCCTCTTTAACTTTTAATGGGCATTCAATACTTTGGGAAATGATGTGACTTCTATTTTCAAATGTATAGTCTTATTTTTAAAGCACGCAACGACACAGGAGCCATTGTTCATGATAACACAGATTTCTGAATCCCTCTTCATGAACTCCGTTTGCTTCTGTTCAGGGTCCGGACGGGAGGAGAGGGCCGCTCGGGGAGAAGGTGAGAGGACCTCAGACTACACTTAGTAGACTACTAGTACACACATATTAAACTGTGTGTGTGTGTTAGGGTTGGGAACCGATAATAATTTTGGATCTGCTGATCGGTTCCTAAACCCAGACTGTATATATTTGGACTGGTAATTCTTAAAATTGCACCACTTTAATAACAACCGGATTAAACTGCATGACGTGATCTGTATCTATGAAAACAATACCCAACTCTAGTGTGTGTGTGTGTGTGTGTGTGTGTGTGTGTGTGTGTCCTCCTGCAGGGTGCATCTGGACAGCCTGGAGATCCGGGACTCCAAGGCATCCCCGGAGCTTCAGGTCCACAGGTGAGATTTTGATCTCCTGATTTATTTGTTCTGCTCAGTTTTTGGGGCACCTGCTCCTCTTGGTTCAGGTGAAGGTCTGCCATGGTGTTTCCTGCATGTGACTTTTTTAATGAATGATACAAATCTTAGTCTTCATGTTTTTAATGAATCCATGTTTTGTCTGCAGGGTCCCAGAGGGGTCAGAGGTCAGCCTGGACCCAGAGGACTCGCTGGCCTGCCTGGACCTCAGGTGAGTGCACATACCCCTGTGATTATTGAAACACATTGATTATTAATAACGGGGACTCAAAGACCGTTGAAGGAACTGGTTTTGGTCAGTGACTTAGTCTAGATGCCAGCAGAGTGAACCCTGACATGTGGAGGACCCCACAGTGTTATGATAGAGATGTAGAGCAGCGGTCTGCAGCTCATAGAAGCTGCTGGATGCTAACCTGCAGATGTTGGGACATTAGCACAGTTAGCATAAATTAAAATGAATTGCATTGTTGACAATAGTTACAAAAAAATGACTTTCCAAATTCGGAGAGTTTAGGAGAGGTTTTGGAGTTATTGAGGATGCTGAATCCATTTCTGACATTTCCAGGATCAGAAGTGACAGTTTTATCCAGAAAGAGGTCATATCTGTCCTCTCTGTGGAGTGATTCTGACTACCATGAGTCGTGTTGAGACCATCGGACACAGAGAGAACATTATTAACTGTACTGGGGACAATTCATCTGTCCAATCCAGATGATCCAGAGTCCCCTGAAACTTCATATATATATATATAAATATATAACCATATTTTAATTCAATATTGGTATTTTCAATGCAGCTTTAGAAGAGATCGGCAGAATAGCTCTCTTGGCCTCGAGAGCCTCCTCCAAAGCCTCCTCTTCATCCCTCGGGGGATCCTCAGCGGGCCTGAATGCTCGACAGAGGCGCGGTTATCCTGCAGCTGGAGCGAACGAGAGCAGGAAGTGTTGGTTCATTCTGTGGTTCTGAGATTCAACGCTTTAATGACGATGCGAGTTGTAAATACCACAGAATCTGAAGGCAGGAGTTCCCACCTCACAGCTGGTTTTCATCTGCCTCTGGCTCCAGACAGCAGGCCAAACGTCGGCCGTGTTTCGTATGACTTATTTACAGACAGTTACTCAGAAAGTGTCTGACCGATTTGTGGACAGAAATATCCCCATGCTGTTTGGTTCCATGTGTTTTATGGGTCTGACCCGCCCCAACAATGACTTATTACTCATGAGGTTGTGATATGAAATCAGTGACAGAAAAAACTCAGAGCTCCTTCCTGCCAAACCACTGATCGGGGAAATAAAAACTGTCGCCGGGCAGATTAGCTGCGTACAGTATTGTGTAACAGCTGTAGTTTTAAAACAGCAGCATTAAAAGGTGGGGTCCCACCATGACTGGGCTGATCCAGTAAGTGACTCTGGTTTCCCAACATCTGCTGAGTCATCCCATCTTTTTTCCATATGTCTAATATTTCTGTATATTCTTTATTTATAGAAGAAGAATAAACCCTTACTGGTCCCACAGTGGAGCCCTTACTGGTCCCACAGAGGGGAAACGTACATTCTGCATTTGACCCCTCCTAGTGTTGGGAGCAGTGGGCTGCCATATGTCGGGTGCCCGGGAGCAGGGTAGGGAACGGTGCCTTCAGGGACACCTCGGTAGCTCTTGGTCTTTCAGGGACCGGTGTCCTTTCGGTTCCCAAGCCGAGTCCCTGTGGACTTCTTCTTGTCCTCCATGTTTCCTTCTTATGTTCTGTCTCTTTAGATACAGATGTGATTTTTTGGTTCAGACTTTAGTAGATCGATGCACGACATGAGACTGTAATCAAACTGTTCTGAGATTAAAGTCAGAAATCAGACAAAATGAAGAAAAATCAAAATGAAAACTGTTTTTATTTATTCACAAAAAGAAATATTTTTATTATCAGAATTTAAATAAAAAATAGATTTATTTGAAGTTTATAATTTAGGAAGAAAGGTTCAAATATGAGAGCGTTCACAGTGGGACCCTTTCTGTCCTCGTGTATTGTGACTGAAATGATTCCCAACTTTCTCTTCTTTCTTCCTGTAGGGAGGACCGGGAACAGCTGGAAACCCGGGGTCAGCGGGGCGGCGAGGAGCTAACGGACAGAAGGTTAGGCAAACAAAACACAAACCAGGCTCAGGAAGCCAGAGGACATACTGAATGACAGGAATAAATAAAGAAATCTGACCAGACCTCGTGGAAAAAAAGCCCACCACTACATTTCATTTAGAAATACTTCCAATCCAAACACAGACAAAGGCAAAGCAACAAACACAAGGGAGGTTATCAAATGCTGCACATGATTTCTGAGATAACCACAGAATACATAGGAGTTAGAGCAGGTCTGTGATGGACTCAGAGAAGGTGACCGATAGTGGCAGCCTCCGTGTCGGGTTCTATTTGTAATGTCTAATGGATACCAGAGTCTGGGAGAGCAGTGTGAAGTAACCTCTGAGTGTTTCTGTCGAAGGGCCAACCGGGAGACCCAGGAGACAAGGGAGTCCCAGGACCACGGGGACCCCGAGGCATGCCGGTCAGTAGTGTGTGTGTGTGTGTGTGTGTGTGTGTGTGTGTGTGTGTGTGTGTGTGTGTGTGTGTGTGTGTGTGTGTGTTTGTATGTGTTGCAGTAATATGAAGTGTGTTTCTGATCTGTGTGTGTGTGTGTGTGTGTGTGTGTGTGTGTGTGTGTGTGTGTGTGTGTGTGTGTGTGTGTGTGTGTGTGTGTGTGTGTGTGTGTCTCAGGGTCAGGACGGTAAAGACGGGTATGGACCTGCAGGGTCGAAAGGAGCAAAGGTAGGAAACCCTTTCTCCCCAGATCCACATCAGACTTCCTTAAAATAATAAAACTGACTGAAGTGAAATATTCATCAGGCCTTAATAAACGGAACTGTTTTAAGACCTGCAGTAAAGGTTTGATGTTCATTTAAACTCTCTTCTGGTTAAAGGGAGATCCTGGTTTTCCTGGTTACCCCGGGCTGGTGGTGAGTTTCCCTGACGGCAGAAAAACACAATTCATATCGCAGTGAAAATAGATGGAGTAGATCAGAAGCTCAGTGAAGTGTGTTTCCGTGTCCAGGGGGAGAGCGGCCTGCAGGGACCTGAAGGATACCCGGGGCGCAAAGGGAACGTCGGGCGAGGCGTGAGTCTCAACTCTATCATGCATAATCCACTCCGCCATCTTTGTTTAACCAATCACGTTTCAGAGGGGCGTGGCCAGCAGCAGCTCATTAGCATTAAAGCTACAGACACAATCAGCTCTTCAGGAACCGGCCTGAAACAGAGGGGGTTATGGGATCTGTTTGGTGTTTCAGCCAATCAGAGACAGGCTCTGTATATCTGATAATATAATGTTGATAAAGAGTATAATTAGGGACCTTTAAGTGTTTTCTGTTTGTGATTTTGCTTATCGTGGTGTTTCTAATGCAGGGGAACTCGGGCAGGCCCGGAGAATCAGGCGTGTCCGGAGATCCAGGATATCCAGGACACAGGGTGAGCCTCTCCATCAGACCGCCTTAAATCTGCATACTATCTTAAACATACTCACTTCTCACGGGAAGACATCCACAGAAGTGTAGAAATCACCCTATGTTTTAAACCACACAGCAGATATTCATTTTACGGAAGCACGGCGTAAAGAGACGACCAAACCTATCAAGTGTATATCGGTAGTTAGTGCTGCGACAGGTTTCCACGTGCGGCTGGTTCCATCCTCCAGATGAAAGGTTGTTAATCTAATAGTGTTCGGGGTCTGTTGATTTTACAAACTGAGCTTTACATCCTTACTAAGAACAATACCTCCTTCACTATAGGACGCCTGAGCTCGATATTTTCATGTGACACTCTTCTTCTCTTCTCAGGGTCCCAGAGGTTCTCCTGGATCCAGAGACCAGACTGTAAGTCCACCTTAAACCTCCATTCACCTGCCTACTTTAAAGAGTCCTCTCCTGCTGATGTTCAGGTGTATATCAGTATGTAGAGTCTCTACTTTAAAGAGTCCTCTCCTGCTGATGTTCAGGTGTATATCAGTATGTAGAGTCTCTACTTTAAAGAGTCCTCTCCTGCTGATGTTCAGGTGTATATCAGTATGTAGTGTCTCTACTTTAAAGAGTCCTCTCCTGCTGATGTTCAGGTGTATATCAGTATGTAGTGTCTCTACTTTAAAGAGTCCTCTCCTGCTGATGTTCAGGTGTATATCAGTATGTAGCGTCTCTACTTTAAAGAGTCCTCTCCTGCTGATGTTCAGGTGTATATCAGTATGTAGAGTCTCTACTTTAAAGAGTCCTCTCCTGCTGATGTTCAGGTGTATATCAGTATGTAGTGTCTCTACTTTAAAGAGTCCTCTCCTGCTGATGTTCAGGTGTATATCAGTATGTAGAGTCTCTACTTTAAAGAGTCCTCTCCTGCTGATGTTCAGGTGTATATCAGTATGTAGCGTCTCTACTTTAAAGAGTCCTCTCCTGCTGATGTTCAGGTGTATATCAGTATGTAGTGTCTCTACTTTAAAGAGTCCTCTCCTGCTGATGTTCAGGTGTATATCAGTATGTAGTGTCTCTACTTTAAAGAGTCCTCTCCTGCTGATGTTCAGGTGTATATCAGTATGTAGTGTCTCTACTTTAAAGAGTCCTCTCCTGCTGATGTTCAGGTGTATATCAGTATGTAGAGTCTCTACTTTAAAGAGTCCTCTCCTGCTGATGTTCAGGTGTATATCAGTATGTAGAGTCTCTGCTTTAAAGAGTCCTCTCCTGCTGATGTTCAGGTGTATATCAGTATGTAGTGTCTCTACTTTAAAGAGTCCTCTCCTGCTGATGTTCAGGTGTATATCAGTATGTAGAGTCTCTGCTTTAAAGAGTCCTCTCCTGCTGATGTTCAGGTGTATATCAGTATGTAGTGTCTCTACTTTAAAGAGTCCTCTCCTGCTGATGTTCAGGTGTATATCAGTATGTAGCGTCTCTACTTTAAAGAGTCCTCTCCTGCTGATGTTCAGGTGTATATCAGTATGTAGTGTCTCTACTTTAAAGAGTCCTCTCCTGCTGATGTTCAGGTGTATATCAGTATGTAGAGTCTCTGCTTTAAAGAGTCCTCTCCTGCTGATGTTCAGGTGTATATCAGTATATAGTGTCTCTACTTTAAAGATTGGTGATTGGTCAACCGCTTAGAGATGTCCATCCCCCTTAGCCTATCACGTACAGGAGAGGGAACACCCCTGAAACTGGTATAAATACTACCTTGTGATTGTGTGTTCTCTCAGGAGTGTCAGCTGATCACCTACATCAGAGACAACTGTGGTGAGAAACCCTTTTTTACAGGACAATAAGAGAGGTTATGTTTCAGTAAGTGCATTCAGTTTCTAAAATCCATTCCTTTCTCTCCACACAGCTTGTTCCATGGGTAAGTAGCTCCACTTTAACATTGGCCGGACGAAGGATGGCGTCAGGCTCTCCTGGAGTTTATAAATCTGTCTGATCACCAAAATACTGATGATAATAACCCTAACCCTAACCCTAACCCCCCCCCTTCCCCCTTAATGTTGGAATCTGTCAGACTTGTTAATCTGTACATCCCGCTGAGACCAACAGGTGGAGTGATATCAGGCTGTATTAATAACTTAGACTTGACGTGTGTACGAGGTTCAGCCTCTCATCACCTCTTCTGTCTGTCCTCCAGACGGCTCGTCGTGCCCGGCCTTCCCCACGGAGCTGGTGCTGGGGCTGGACATGTCGGAGGACGTGACGCCGGCGGCCTTCGAGCGGCAGCGCTCGGCCCTGCTGACGCTGCTGGAGGACGTCTCCGTCTCCGAGAGCAACTGTCCCACGGGGGCCCGTGTGGCCGTGGTGGGGTACAGCGCCCACACCAAGTACCTGATCCGCTTCCAGGACTACCGGCGCAAGACGCAGCTGCTGGAGCTGCTGAGGAACGTGGCCCTGGAAAGGACGTCCAGCCGGCGGCAGCTGGGGGCCGCCATGCGCTTCGTGGGGCAGCACGTCTTCAAGCGCGTGCGAGCGGGAGTGATGATGAGGAAGGTGGCCGTCTTCCTCTCCAACGGGCCGTCGCAGGACGTGGAAGACATCCTCACCGCCACCATGGAGTACCGCGGCCTCAACATCGTCCCCGTCGTCATCTCGCTGAAGGCCGCTCCTGCTGTCGCCCGGGCCCTGAAGGTGGGAGTCTCACTAATTCACTCACTTCCTGTCTGTCTTCTTCTGCTGTTCCCTTTAGTGTTGACTTCCTGTCTGTCTTCTTCTGCTGTTCCCTTTAGTGTTGACTTCCTGTCTGTCTTCTTCTGCTGTTCCCTTTAGTGTTGACTTCCTGTCTGTCTTTTTCTGCTGTTCCCTGTAGTGTTTACTTCCTGTCTCTCTTCTTCTGCTGTTCCCTTTAGTGTTTACTTCCTGTCTGTCTTCTTCTGCTGTTCCCTTTAGTGTTGACTTCCTGTCTGTCTTCTTCTGCTGTTCCCTTTAGTGTTTACTTCCTGTCTGTCTTCTTCTGCTGTTCCCTTTAGTGTTTACTTCCTGTCTGTCTTCTTCTGCTGTTCCCTTTAGTGTTTACTTCCTGTTTGTCTTCTCCTGCTGTTCCCTTTAGTGTTTACTTCCTGTCCATCTTCTTCTGCTGTTCCCTTTAGTGTTTACTTCCTGTCTGTCTTTAAACCTCTTCTCTCCAGTGATCTTCCTCAGCAACGGTCATTATTTTGCTTCGCAGCGGTGTGTTATCGAGTATTAACAACCTCTGAAGTTTACAAATTGACCAATCAGAAGAGAGTATTCAACCAAGCCGTGTGATATAAAGTAAGTGTTGAAGCGACAGAATCCCAACAGCTGTTATCATGGCCGACACTTAGAGACTTCTGGGTCTCTGAAACACAGTCCTGTATTCCAGCTCCCGTTGCTCCTCCTCTACGCCTCAGACGAGCTCCACCGCCCACAGACTCCTGAGCGTTAGGAAAACTGTCGCTGTGTTTCAGATTTGACCTCTCTAAGAGCTGCTGTTTTTGACCCCAGGTGGACGAATCCGGGGCCTCCATTTTCACGCTGCTGGGGAGGGACCCGGCCCCCGACCTGATGAAGGTCAAGAACTGCGCCATCTGTTACGGTACGCAGCCACTGCTCTCCTGTTCGTTGTCTTTAAGCAAAGCAAAGCTCTCGGGTATACACAGGAGCGTCTCTGTGGGTTGATGTCAGCCCACACGGGTCCGGCTCCCCGCTGAGAGGAATGTTGTTTGTGGTGTTTCCTCAGACCCGTGCCAGCGTTCGCAGCAGTGCTCCTTCATCCAGGACCCGGTGCCGCCTCAGGAGGCGGATGTGGACCTGGTTCTGGTGGTGGACAGCTCCAGGGAGGTGCAGGCTGACGAGTATGCCGGCATGCAGCAGCTGCTGGGCTCCGTGGTGGAGCAGCTGGCCGTGACCCCCACGCCCCGCAGGACCAGCCCAGGGGCCCGCTTGGCCGTCGTCCAGCAGAGCGGCACCCGGACCCCCAAGGTGGAGTTTGGGTTTGGGACCTTCCAGACCTCCGCCCTGATGAGGAGGCACCTGATGAACATGACGCAGCAGGTACACCGTCCCTGATCCTCAGATTACGTTAGGAGCAATACATGTTGGGTCATATTAGAGTGTGTTTGTGAAGAGTACCGGACTTTTTAGTATTTGATTAAAAAACACTTTTCTGGAATCAGAACAATATGAAATAAAACTCTTTCAGTTCGACTCGAAGCCATTTACCCCAACAGAACCACAGTCAGTGACTCTGTTCTTCTGTCCTCCACATGAACGGGGACTCTGCAGGGCGGCTCCTCGGCGCTGGGCTTCACTCTGGACTTCGCCCTGAAGGAGCTGTTCCCGAAGGCAGCGCAGCCCGGCAGGAAGAGGGCGGTGCTGACCGTGGTGGGAACCAGCACGGCCCTCGAGGACCGGGCCAAGCTCAACTACGTCTCCCAGAAGGCCAAGTGCGAGGGGGTGGCGGTGTTCGTGGTGACGGTGGGCGAGCGCTACGACCGCAGGCAGGTGGAGGAGTTGGCGGGGGGGCCGGTCCTGCAGCACCTGGTCCACCTGGACAGACTGAAGGCCGAGGAGCAGGGCTACACCCAGCGCTTCTTCAGGGTCTTCCTCTCCGCTCTCACCAGTAAGAACACACACTTAATATGCCCCCCCCCCTTTTTTTTCTTTTTGTAATGAAGTATCTGATCAGTGTGTGTGTGTGTGTTTATTCCAGAGGGGGTGAACGCTTATCCCCCCTCCTCTTTAACTCGGACCTGTGAGCAGCTGAGGGAGCCAAGTGGAGGACAGCTCTTCATCCCGGGGTGAATGAAACTGCAGAGCTGAGCGAACCCTCAGAAGACTCACTCCACGACCTTTAGTGACATGTTTTAAAATGACTTTTGGGAAATATTTACGACTTTTAAAGACTATTTTGAAATACTGTTCTTTTTTTACAGACTTGTGTAAGATTTGAAAAATTGAAATGGAAAATGTCGTCGAAGAGATTCTCGTAAAAATCCATTTCGATGCATGATGTATTCTGAGAGCCACAGTCCATGACGTGGATCCGCTGTGTTTGCAGGCAGGGGGCGGCCGAGGTGGAGTTGTTTGGGGAGGAGGTGCAGGGGGAGACTGGCTTTCAGGAGCAGACAGGAGGACAGACCGGACAGCTGGACATCATCGACTCCCTGACGCTGAGAGGAGACGGACAGAGATTCATCTCACGGTCCAACGGTAACACACACACACACACACACACACACACACACACACACACACACACACACACACACACACACACACACACACACACACACACACACACACACACACACACACACACACACACACACACACACACACACACACACACACACACACTGATTTAGGATGTTGCAGTTGTATTTTGACAAACTACACTATGACTTTTATACCTTCTTTATGAATCCCCAGACTGAGATGTACTTATGGATTATAATGAGAGATTTGTTATAGCACATCATTATTATGAACATACTCAACCCTGGTGCCTTTCCAGAATGTGTATACCTATACAGCACAATATCAGAGTAATCACTAAGCACAAAAGAAAAGTTCCCGGTCAATAGGAGTTGATAAAGTAGACCCTGATGCCTCCGCCCTGCAGTTTAGCTTCCCACAGATGTGTTCCTCTCGCAGAGTCACTGATTGCATGTTCGGTCCGCATTAACCGCACGGATGCGCCTCTTCCTCCTGTCAGATGTACTCTGCTCTGAACCCTTTCCCTTTATTGGACTGAAGCTGTGTGTCTGGAACGAGTTGTGTTACCTGCATGAGTTCTCCTGCAGCAGCTCAACATTCAGAAGATCCAACATCAACCTCACGATGAACTTAAAGCGTGCACGGCTGCATGTGTCGTGCAGGATGTTGTGTGTGTGTGTGTTTCGTGTTGAATGTGTGTGTTTCTTGCAGCCCGTTGTCGGCTGCAGGCTGACGCTGGCTCTCAGTGTGAGGACTTTGTCCGCCGCTGGTTCTTTGACTCGGACCTCGGTGCATGCTCGGCCTTCTGGTACGGCGGTTGCGACGGTAACGCTAACCGCTTTAACTCGGAGCATGAGTGTTTCCGGACGTGTGGCCAGCGTAAGTCCTGCTGACAGCGTGTGTGTGGACCTCTTCATGCCCAACAGTCTTTTTCAAACCTTGACTTTTCTTATTTTATGCATGTTTTTTGACCTTCTTCTTCTTTGACACACTTTTCTTTTTCCTGTACTTTGAGCTTTTGACTTTTTTGACACTATGAATTTTAATGTCTCTATAAATCAAACCGTACGGCGACTTGGTTATGACTTCTTTTCTTGTGATTAACATCTTCGACGTACTTCAGGGACCTTTTATGACCACTCATGATTTTGAATTGTCTTGTTGTCGTATTATACCATGACTTTAGGACATTTCATGACTTTAAGACATTTCATGACTTTAGGACATTTCATGACTTTAAGACATTTCCATGACTTTAGGACATTTCATGACTTTAAGACATTTCATGACTTTAGGACATTTCATGACTTTAAGACATTTCATGACTTTAAGACATTTCATGACTTTAAGACATTTCCATGACTTTAAGACATTTCATGACTTTAAGACATTTCATGACTTTAAGACATTTCATGACTTTAGGACATTTCATGACTTTAGGACATTTCATGACTTTAAGACATTTCCATGACTTTAAGACATTTCATGACTTTAAGACATTTCATGACTTTAAGACATTTCATGACTTTAAGACATTTCATGACTTTAAGACATTTCCATGACTTTAAGACATTTCCATGACTTTAAGACATTACATGACCTTTTTGTCATACTAGACTATGACCTACTACTTGTGTGGACTGCCGCTTAACTTTTTTATCGACCCGATGTTTGATATTAACAACGCCTCGTCTTGAGCATGCTGTCCGTTGGTTCTGATCACTGCTCACTGCTCCTGGATCTCAATAAAGGTGACACTTTTCGAAGGCAGCAGAATATTCAAAGAATCAACAGCTTTATTTGTAGCAACACAACTCAAGAAAAAGTGTCGCTGTAAATAAAATGAGATAAAACCGAATGTTGAAATAGATTCTGCACAGCGGGATAACAGCTGCAGAGAGATATGAATACACAGATATGGTTCTGGTTCGGGTTCAGTACAGTTTGAGGAGGTAATCATTCCTGCAAGTACAAAACTAAAAGATGAATCTGTGCAGCTCACTTCACTCCTGTGTGTGTGTGTGTGTGTGTGTGTGTGTGTGTGTGTGTGTGTGTGTGTGTGTGTGTGTGTGTGTGTGTGTGTGTGTCTCCTCTCACAGATCCGAACATCCTCCCTCAGCCGGAGCTGGCCAGTTTCGGCTCCAAAGGTAAAAAACTTTTTTAAACCTTACGGGTGTTTTTCAAATTGAGTCCTTCAATGTCCCCCTGCAGACAGCAGAGTGTAACGCTCGAACCTGTCCCCCTGCAGACAGCAGAGTGTAACGCTCGAACCTATCCCCCTGCAGACAGCAGAGTGTAACGCTCTAACCTGTCCCCCTGCAGACAGCAGAGTGTAACGCTCGAACCTATCCCCCTGCAGACAGCAGAGTGTAACGCTCTAACCTGTCCCCCTGCAGACAGCAGAGTGTAACGCTCTAACCTGTCCCCCTGCAGACGGCAGAGTGTAAGCTTTAACCTGTCCCCCTGCAGACAGCAGAGTGTAACGCTCTAACCTGTCCCCCTGCAGACGGCAGAGTGTAAGCTTTAACCTGTCCCCCTGCAGACGGCAGAGTGTAACGCTCTAACTTGTCCCCCTGCAGACAGCAGAGTGTAACACTTTAACCTGTCCCCCTGCAGACGGCAGAGTGTAACGCTCTAACTTGTCCCCCTGCAGACAGCAGAGTGTAACGCTCTAACCTGTCCCCCTGCAGACGGCAGAGTGTAAGCTTTAACCTGTCCCCCTGCAGACGGCAGAGTGTAACGCTCTAACCTGTCCCCCTGCAGACGGCAGAGTGTAACACTGTAACTTGTCCCCCTGCAGACGGCAGAGTGTAACACTGTAACTTGTCCCCCTGCAGACAGCAATGTGTAACGCTCTAACTTGTCCCCCTGCAGACATCAGAGTGTAACACTGTAACTTGTCCCCCTGCAGACAGCAGTGTGTAACACTTTAACTTGTCCCCCTGCAGACAGCAGTGTGTAACACTTTAACTTGTCCCCCTGCAGACAGCCGAGTGTAACGCTGTAACGTGTCCCCCTGCAGACAGCAGAGTGTAACACTGTAACTTGTCCCCCTGCAGACAGCCGAGTGTAACGCTGTAACGTGTCCCCCTGCAGACAGCAGAGTGTAACACTGTAACTTGTCCCCCTGCAGACAGCAATGTGTAACGCTCTAACTTGTCCCCCTGCAGACAGCCGAGTGTAACGCTGTAACGTGTCCCCCCTGCAAACAGCAGTGTGTAACACTTTAACTTGTCCCCCTGCAGACATCAGAGTGTAACACTGTAACTTGTCCCCCTGCAGATAGCAGTGTGTAACGCTCTAACTTGTCCCCCTGCAGACAGCCGAGTGTAACGCTGTAACGTGTCCCCCCTGCAGACATCAGAGTGTAACACTGTAACTTGTCCCCCTGCAGACAGCAGTGTGTAACACTTTAACTTGTCCCCCTGCAGACAGCAGTGTGTAACACTTTAACTTGTCCCCCTGCAGACAGCAGTGTGTAACACTTTAACTTGTCCCCCTGCAGACATCAGAGTGTAACACTGTAACTTGTCCCCCTGCAGACAGCAGTGTGTAACACTTTAACTTGTCCCCCTGCAGACAGCAGTGTGTAACACTTTAACTTGTCCCCCTGCAAACAGCAGTGTGTAACACTTTAACTTGTCCCCCTGCAGACATCAGAGTGTAACACTGTAACTTGTCCCCCTGCAGACAGCAGTGTGTAACGCTCTAACGTGTCCCCCTGCAGACAGCTGCTTCCTGAAGCAGGACGTGGGCAGCTGCAGTAACTACACCATGGTGTGGTTCTTCGACTCAGAGCAGAGCGAGTGCTCGCGCTTCTGGTTCGGAGGCTGCGGAGGAAACAAGAACCGCTTCAACACGCAGGACGAGTGCGAGAGCCTCTGTCTGACGAAGAGCCGGTGAGGAGGAGGAAGAGCAGGACGAGGAGGAGGAAGAGGAGGAGGAAAACACAGAATGTCACACGTGCATCTCCTGAGGAAACAGCAGAGAGACTTTACGAATGACTCCAGAACTTTTGTTGTGGGACTTTTAAACGAAACTAAAAACACCTTCAGGGAAAGTTTAAACTGTTCCAAAAACCAAAATGCTTCTGAGTCAGCAGGAAGTTATTTCCTTGTTTTATTTTAAACCTTCACCATTTTGCAATAGAGAATTTTAGATTAAAGCTGACGGAGACAAACAGTTTGAGTCTTCTTATCAGGTGCTATCTGTGGAGGCTGGAGTGTGTGTGAAGGGAGGCTTCAGAAACCACAATAAAGTGTTCTTATGTAAACCAGCTCCACGTGTTTCTTTGAGTCACTGCTCAGAGAGGTTTCATTCATAGGACCAGCTGCTGAGACACGACAGGAAGTGAGACTGCATCTGGACATCACGACACATTAGATAAAAGCATCACTCAAGCTGGAAAATAAGTCTGAAGGAATAATTTAAGCGAGTTAGTTGTTGAATACCAAGGGAATAATCCTAAAGTATGAACACTGATATACATATGTTTTAAACCGACGCCCCTCTTGAGTAGTTGCAGATAAAGGAACATTAGAAGAATACTTTTTTGAAAGACCAGCAGAATAGTCAGTTGTTCAAGACTTGAAACTAATAAATGAATCGTAAAGATTCATCTTTAAATAGTTGTCAGCTTTCTAAATATTAGCCAAATATTAAACTAATTCATTAGTATTTCAAACTCTCTGCTCCTGGATTTTGAACATGTGGAGATTTTTCGACGGTGCTTCATGTAAAAAACAAAACAATAAAGACTTTATAAAATGTTTATGTTTGTCTGAATTACAGGAATTATTAAACACAAACTACTCTTCTATAGTCATTTTCTCTGCACATGTTACCGTTGAGAAGAAGCTCCATCAGTTCATCTGAAGGTTTGAAAGTGATCGTTTGTTTCTATGTGATGAACTTCTCCTTCCTCCGGGTCGATCCTGTGCAGTGGAGTCGGTGTTCTGTATTTTCAATTATAAAACATTTTAAAATCCTTTTATTAACAAAGCCTGAAATGCTACTTCTTCAGAATGAAAGCATCAGAAAGACGAGGAGGAAGGTTTCTGCTGCAGGTTTTATTCAACAGGTGGACAAACGTTGAGACGCAGCAACACGTTGTATTATGGGATATTTGTACAAATCAAACTTTATATTACTCAAGATTTAAAATAACGTATATGTACAAAACGAGAGCAGAGAGCATTAATGATCTGTTTATGGGGGGGGGGTTAATACAGGAATCACATCCATCACGTCTGAAAGCTGGAGATCAAGGGTCTCAGTTCTCAACCGGAAAAGGGGACGAAAGCTCAGTTTCTTTAGCTCCTGCTGAGAGAATTATGAACGTGTTGATTTCCTGCTAATCTCTGGATGTGTTCGGGGGACATGTCAGCAGTTTAGCCCAAAACGATGTCATGTTTCCACTCTCAAATGAATTAATCGGTGCACGATTAATATCATAATCAGCGCTGCAGCGGAGGATTTGTCTTTGAAAATCCAATATGGATCTACACTCCCCAAAAAATATGTTTTTGAATAAAAAATAGCTTATGGTGCCGCCAGTGAATACAGGTGGCTGGCTGAAGAGACTGTGACGTTTGTGAAGGATAGGTAAACAATAAGAATACTAATTACACAATCTAATCTGCAGCACTCATAGCTCCTGTGATTAGATTTCATTTGTGTTTAAGCTGTTACAAACACAACACTCAGTTGAAGTTTACAGTGTCAAATTCAGCATTTTGCACAAGAGAACAAAAGTGAGGTGGAGACGTGATTGGTTGATAAAACAGGAAGTTACAAACAGCATCAGCAGCAGCCAATGAGAGGAGGAGCTCATCGGCTGCAGACGGAGGAAATCCATTCATAACGAGCTGATGTTAGCGTGCAATGACACAGATCCTGTGTGTGTGTGTGTGTGTGTGTGTGTGTGTGTGTGTGTGTGTATGTGTGTGTCACTTCCACACTTTGACGATGCCGTCCCTGGAGGCGGTGACGATGAATCCCTGCGTGGTCTGGAAGGTGGCGATGTCCGTCACGATGTCGTGGTGTCCAACAGGAAGTGAGTCGGGGCCGCGGCGGGGAGCGTCCTCCAGCACACCGCTCTTCTGCTTACTGTGGATCTCCTGCCCGCCACAAGACATCACACACATCAAATCAATTCTTACAGTGTCTCCCACACACACTGATGGGAATACAAGTGTGTGTGTGTGTGTGTGTGTGTGTGTGTGTGTGTGTGTGTGTATGTACCTGCACCACCTCAGTGCCCTCAATGATCTTCCTGCTGTACATCACAGAGGGACAGTGCAGGGAGTCGTTGGCCCCCCCCGCCACGATGTATGACCTCTCAGGGTACGCCAGGTCCCAGAACCTGCGCACACGCAGACAGACACACAGTTCTCAGTCGTGTCTCTGCGCTCTGTTTTTATTTGTTTACTCTCCAGTAGTTGTGTTGTTATTGCTCTGCCTCTCCCCTCTCGTCCCATCTGATCTGTAGCAGATGTTGGACGTCCTCTCTGATCCCCGTCTCTCTGGATTTAACCCTCTCGCTGCTTCAGACATTTTAACACACCGATTGTTTACATGTGTGTTTCTCACACGCACAACAAAGATGCTGCAGATTTTCAAACTGGTGTTGGTGTGTTCCGGCATCATGTGCAACACACACGCGATTGGATTCAAAGGACTGCTGCGCATGAGACTGCAAAGCATCTTTTCAAAACCTTAAATTAATTACTAGTTTAGTCAGACTGCATTATGTGCAGCATTAATCCCTGCGCTGCAACGGCCCAAACCTCTTCATCAGGAGGAACTGCAGCTTCAGGAAGGATGCAGATACAGAAACACAAATCAGAACTCATGCAGAAACATCTGCAGCAGCTCTTCAACACATGCAGCATCTAGAGAACATTCAGCAGAGGAAACATGAGCAGTTTACTAAAAGCTGCAGAAACCAAACACTGCAAGAAGCTCCAACACAACGGAGACCAGGGGACACTAAAGAGAGACGCACACAGCTGGAGACCAGGGGACACTAAAGAGAGACGCACACAGCTGGAGACCAGGGGACACTAAAGAGAGACGCACACAGCTGGAGACCAGGGGACACTAAAGAGAGACGCACACAGCTGGAGACCAGGGGACACTAAAGAGAGACACACACAGCTGGAGACCAGGGGACACTAAAGAGAGACGCACACAGCTGGAGACCAGGGGACACTCAAGAGAGACGCACACAGCTGGAGACCAGGGGACACTAAAGAAAGACGCACACAGCTGGAGACCAGGGGACACTAAAGAGAGACGCACACAGCTGGAGACCAGGGGACACTAAAGAAAGACGCACACAGCTGGAGAACAGGGGACACTAAAGAGAGACGCACACAGCTGGAGACCAGGGGACACTAAAGAGAGACGCACACAGCTGGAGACCAGGGGACACTAAAGAGAGACGCACACAGCTGGAGACCAGCAGACATTACAGAGAGACACACACAGCTGGAGACCAGGGGACACTAAAGAGAGACGCACACAGCTGGAGACCAGGGGACACTAAAGAGAGACGCACACAGCTGGAGACCAGGGGACACTAAAGAGAGACGCACACAGCTGAAGAACAGGGGACACTAAAGAGAGACGCACACAGCTGAAGACCAGGGGACACTAAAGAGAGACGCACACAGCTGGAAACCAGGGGACAGTAAAGAGAGACGCACACAGCTGGAGACCAGGGGACACTAAAGAGAGACGCACATAGCTGGAGACCAGGGGACACTAAAGAGAGACGCACACAGCTTGAGACCAGGGGACACTAAAGAGAGACGCACACAGCTGGAGACCATGGGGACACTAAAGAGAGACGCACACAGCTGGAGACCAGGGGACACTAAAGGGAGACACACACAGCTGGAACCGGAGCGCTGGGTGACCTTCAGGATCATAAAACTGGACCTCTGTCTCAGAGTGAGTCTGTCTCAGAGTGAGTCTGTCTCAGAATGAGTCTGTCTCAGAGTGAGTCTGTCTCAGAGTGAGTCTGTCTCAGAGTGAGTCTGTCTCAGAATGAGTCTGTCTCAGAGTGAGTCTGTCTCAGAGTCAGTCTGTCTCAGAGTGAGTCTGTCTCAGAACTGGAAGAGTTTGTCAGTATATCTGAAGGTTAGCTACGTTAGCGAGCTAGCTCACAGCAGATCTGCAGTGACATCAGAAGGAGTCATGTGATCACATCGTTAGAATAAGACCAGAAAACAGTTCACCTGATCCTCATGTCCGATCCAGCCGTCAGCAGCAGAGGGTTTCCATCAGCAGGGCTGCAGTAGATCCCATGCACACTGTGAGGAGAGGGCTGCCACACACACACACACACTTATAATAACCACAATATCACAGATTCTTCACCTTGACGATTCATTAGGATTTCTGTGTGAGATTGTCCGTGTTCAAATCCAAAACCTTTTCTCAAACTGATTTATATTTAATACATTTTAATAAGAGAATCACTGTTTCAGAAGATTAGCTTTATTATCATTACTAAAGGCTCCTCTATGTTCCGCTGCTGACACACACACACACACACACACACCTACCTGCATCTCAGACAGTGGAGGGGCGGAGCTTGCCCACAGGGTGAACTTACGATCCCCGGTCTCCATGTCCCACATCGACACTTCGTTGTTCCCCTGCACAGCTACACACACACACACACACAGTTACACACTGACAGGACTCTTTCTGTTTACATGAGACCGTCCCATTGTGACCCTGGATGTCTTGGCCCCGCCCCTTTTTGAGTGAACACCTTTGTCGTCATGTGACTGGAGGTAAGATCAGATTGAGGCGTGATGAAACTAGGGGGCGGGCCGATGATAAACAGCCTGATCATTTAAAAACCCAGAGGGACCCCCTCTCACCTGCGATGACCCAGGATTGGTAGAGGGGGTGCATCAGCAGCCGTCTGATTCGAGATCGGGCGGGATGGGAGTGGTTGGAGATGGGCAGCTGGAACCGCATGTCCCAGCATGCCATGGTGCCGCTGCTCGTGCCTGTGGAGAAAACAGGAAGTGGGGGGGGGGATTAACTACAGGAAGGATACACACTGCCTGGCCAAAAAAAAGGTCCCCCTCTAATATCCGTTGGACCGCCTTCAGCTTTGATCACACATTCTCTGTGGCATCGTTTCCACGAGCTTCTGCTCAACATTTATTTCTGTCTTGCATTAATTTTTGATCTTGTATTGATGACGGGAGATTCAGACCACTGATCAAAGTCTTCTCCAGCACATCCCAAAGACCCTCAATGGGGTTCAGGTCAGGACTCTGGGGGGGCCGATCCATGTGTGAAATGATGTCTCATGCTCCCTGAACCACTCTCTCACAGTCTGAGCCCGATGGATCCTGGCATTGTCCTCTTGGAACATGCCCGCTCCATCAGGGGAGAAGAGATCCATGGATGGAACAACCTGTCCTTCAGGATATTCAGTGAGTCAGCTGACCTCATTCTTTGGGTTGCTGAACCTAGAGCAGACCAGCTGCAGCCCCCCCAGATCATAGCATGGCCCCCACAGGCTGGGGACCTTTCTTTGGCCGGGCAGTGTATTTAGGCATACATACTAAACACATTAGAACACACACACACACACACACACACACACACACACACACACACACACACACACACACACACACACACACACACACACACACACACACACACACACACACACACACACACACACACACACACACACACACACACACACACACACACACACACACACACACACACACACACACACACACACACACACACACACACACACACACACACACACACACACCGAGGCAGAGCCAGCACTGGTGCATGTCGACGGTGAACGAGGTGATGAGTCCGAGGCGGAGGTCGTGGCGGAGCGTCCAGGCATTGGAGTTGGAGCGGAGGTCCCAGCCCACCAGGGAGCCGTTGACGGTGGCGTAGGCAAGCACGGACTGAGCACCGGAGTTAAAGTGATGGAGGTCCACCGCACAGCCGTCCTCCTGCAGGTCCAGAGCCCTGAGACACACAGGCACACAACCAAAGACACACTCAGAGAACCATTGACCTCCACACCAGGGCACAGCAAGTGATCTCTCTCTGCTGATGACAGGACAGCAGAGAGGCTGAACATCCACCTGTCTCCACCTCAGCCAATCACAAAGCTCTGGAAGTCTTATTGTTGTCGTGCGGATCACAGCAGCTTCATAGTTATTGAACAGGCTGGGGATATGTAACGTGCAGGTACCTGGTCTGAAAGGGCTGGACTTTGGGGGATTTGGGGGGTTTGTTGGCCTCGACTGCCAGCAGCTGGATGGACCCGTTATCGGAGGCCACGGCGAGGTAATGAGAGCCCTGACAGAAGGTTAGCGTCTTCACGTGACCGCCGATACGAGAGTAGGTCAGCACCGACCTGCAGGAGCACACAACAGCTGTGAGCATGCATTCAGGGAAGGGGAAGCAGAGCCGGTGGGTTCCCAGTGCTCCAACTGAAGCTAGAGGGGAGGCTCACCCCCCACTCTGGGAACAGAAGGAGCTCTTTAAAGGCACCTGTTGATGTAATACACGTAACACAGGTGTTGAATACCTGGAGCTCTGCAGGTGTGTGTGTGTGTGTGTGTGTGTGTGTGTGTGTGTGTGTGTTTCCAGCCTCACCTGGTGGTGGTGGTCTTGCCCTCCATCTTCTGGCTGTCCCACACTTTGACAGTGCCGTCGTTGGAGGCCGTGGCGAAGATGGAGTGTTCGTCGGAAACTCTGATCCGGTTCACGGCCGCTTTGTGTTCGTGAAGGTGAGCCACCAGCAGCCCCTTAGGGTGCCACCCTGAAACACACCGGTATTACACACAGCTACGGTGTGTGTGTGTGTGTGTGTGTGTGTGTGTGTGTGTGTGTGTGTGTACCTGGAGGGGGGGGTCTGCTCTCCCACTCGGCGCTCTCCATCATGTGCTTGTGCTTGCGCTCGGCGCTGCACTGCTCCCTTCTCTGCTGCACCAGCTGCTGCAGCTCCACCCTGCAGGTGTTGAGGCGTCTCTGGTATGCCGGCCCGCTCGCCACTGTCTGCAGAGCGGGCAGCGCCGGCACCGCAGAGCTCTTCCTGGTCTGACCCGACGAACCCTCCGCCTGCTCTCACACACACACACACACACACACACAAACACACACACACACACAGCTGGTTATTATACTTAACAGGCCTAAAGGTATGCCACACTCCTAAACCAGAGACAGGTTTATTGGCAGGTAGGTTAACACACAGGAGGAGTCTACGGTGCATACATATACACAGCTAAAGGAAAAACAACCCAAAGAACTACCATAGGTAAGGGTGGAAAAGGATTTACATGCAGTCTGATAAACTACGTACAGTATCCTATTGCAAAGTACTTCACAGCGGAATGAGCTGGAACTCGACGGGAACAGAGCTCAACTTCGCGGTCATACTGATTCGCCGTACGGGTGATTCTGAACGTGCTCGTTCAAGGACAGGAAGGGCCGAGTTTAGGACTGTATAAGGTCACCGGAAGAAAGCAGAATGTGTCAGAGCTGGTGACGGTGTTTGTCCTCTGGGAAGATAAGCATGTCTTCCCTGGCGATCCTGCAGTGGAGCACGGCAGCTGATGTAGTCTGAAACGGTGCACACTCTCCTGCAGGTCAGGCGCAGTAAGGACACAGCCCGGGGAACTATCTGTCCTGCTGTTTGTGATGACTCCTTCCATTCTTGCACAGATATTGAATACATGTATCCTGGTTATTGAAACACAAGCCGGTGTCGAGTGAGGTTTTTCTAACATGAAGCAAAAAACCCCTGCAGGTTTAATGTACACCTTCTATTTGATGTCTCTGGTAAAGTGTGAGGAATTCAGTATGTCCTCAAGGTTGGATTTTGAGCTCTGATGATTCCCCATCCATCCCTACGGGGAAGACGTTCGCAGTTTTATGCAGTGTGTGTGGAAACGGCTTGGTGAAAAGCCACAGCACAACAACCCTGATGATCCCGCACGTGTTGCTGTGCTGCTAACGCATGTTGTAGCAACGCTCCAGGACTAGCAGCGCTGCAAACATTCAGGCGGAAGAGGCAGGATTATAATCTGAAGTTACCGTGGGCGGCTGGCTGGAGGAGGGCTCCTGGGACCCGAACATGCTCTTCCACTCCTCGTTCATGGTGGAGTCCTGTTTGGTGTGCTTCCTCGCTGCAGGAGAACAACAACAACAACAGGTCCATTAAAGCAGCATGCCAGACGTGTCCCCACCATCATAAACCACCAAGGCTTTAAAGTCTCAGCCACATGTGTGCGGCACCGCGGCGTGCTGCAGTCCGATCTCATGATTAATTACAAACCTGTGCAGAGGTGAGAAAGATGAAAAGAAAAACACCTTTTTTATGATCTTTTTCACGTGAGTGTAATCAAAAACACACGGCCGGGTTCAGCAGGCTCGTGGAGGAAGGATTTTTACTTGCGTACCAAATCAGTAACATCAAAATACTTCAAATCTAATCTAATTTAAGGAGAATTAGAGGCTTTCAGAAAAATGAATCAAAGATACACGTTCTTAAATATGGAATGCTTCATTATTATTTTTAATTGTGTGGAAGAAACAAAAATGGAGTAAGAAATTGAAATGTTGAACGTAGGGTTTTCAAACCCACATTAAATAGCATGAGAAACGTTTTCCTCCTCGCCTGTTTTCTGAATATTATTTATGAAATGTTTTTATTTTGATCTGTTTTTTCATTTGACTTTGGGTAGAAACTGAATGATGTAATGTTGGATGTATAATATGAATTCATTTAATATATTAATGTATTTAAAGAACTCTAACCTCTCTTGTCCTCGGGCTCAGCTTTGGGCTTCACCAGGTCCACCTGCCGGCCGGTGATGCCGAGCACAGCGAGGTCGATGACCCCGCTGTGCCCCTCCCCGGGTGGGCTGGGCTCCCCCATGTTGGCTTTGGCCTTGTTGGACTTTAGCATGAAGTCTTTGAGCGCCAGCAGCTTGTCTTCCTCCGCCTCCGTCATCCCCTGCAGCACGAGGAATAAAGCAGAGTCAACACAGACTGCCTTTTGTCAGAATCACTTTCTTATTTTCATTCGTCCTGCAGCGACAGCACAGGCCGAGGAATTCAAAAAGAGTAGACTTTTAAAGTGACTATATAAATTGATAGAGTAGCTGTAAGGGTTTACAGATTGTAAATAGCACGAGGGATTATCACATGTTGTCATGGAAAAATATTATTGTGAATTTAAAGAACATCTGAAATAATAAGGACCAGTGTGGCTGTTGTGCACAAGGCAAACACCCCTTTGAGAGCGCTTATTTACATTTCTATCGGCCTTTTGACTGCATCTTCTTATGTTTGGATAGATATTTTTTGTCGATTTCTTTGATTAGACATTTTACTTTGAATCTTGAAACGTTGGTATGAATATTTGTATTTTACTTTATCTTGTTAGCACAATCAAACTTGTGTATTTTTAATGTTAATTTAACTGGTTTGGTTTATTTAAGCAGTCTAATTTGATCTGTTTTGGCACATTTTACTTTAACTCATGATTTATTTAACTCTATTATTTTTATATATATTTATCTTTTATTGGACATTTTACTTCTAATGTTTGTATTAATATTTGATTTGATCTTGGTAGAGATGGTTTGGTTCCTTCCTGCTTTTTATGTTTATTTACACTTTTTTAAATTTGATTAAATATTTACCTCAACTATTGTTATTTATTTTAATATCTGAATTAATATTACATTTTTATTAGACACTTCATTTAAACTTATAATATTGTTTTTCAATCTTTAAAAAACCTAACTTTAACCTCCTAACTTTATAACATATTTTATGTTAATGTTTTATGTTATTGTGAAACGGAGCGGCTGCGGGCTGCTGTGTGATTTGTGAATCGAGCAGATGTGTGAAGCATGCTTGTGGTTTTTCCTCAGAATTTCCAGACACTGAATGTGTCTTCCAGATGGATCTTTTAGGAAGAAAAGAGTGGTTTATAAAAACAGACTCTGATCTCCGACCCGGTTTTCAAAGCCAGCGTGTTTCTGAAACACAGTCACATCCATCAACCCCAGGGGGCCCCAACCCCCAGGGGGCGTTTAACCCATTCAGCTGCTGTTCTGGACAGCACTGAGAGCTGAGGACACACAGGATCAATCAAGACAGCATTACACACAGA